>NW_022437012.1:2179689-2182980 GCF_009761245.1 Sapajus apella | reverse complement strand
ATATGTATATTTTGTTATGATGGCCAGGCTGGTCTTGAACTCCTGGCCTCAGATGATCCACCCATCTCGGCCTCCCAAAGTGCTAGGATTACAGGCATGAGCGACCGCTCCCGGCCCATATCTCTAGTTTCTTAAACCGCATAACTGGGAACAATTATACCCAGCAGGCTTCATTTCCAGGTGTCTTGATGTCCTTGGCAATTCTCTTTTAAGTCTATGAGAAACAGAAAATTCTTTATGGTTGGGATGGATGAAAAGGGGCTACATAATGGCCTAGGAAGCAAAGTCCCTAAGTTGGCCAGCTCTTTAAGCATCTGTGTGCCTATCCTTGATTTGGAGAGTAATTCTATCCCTCAAAACTGGCCCTTATAGTCTCACATATTCACCTGCACCATGATCATCCCTGGGCCTAGAGGGAGGGTGCTTGAACAGTTTTAGCAACAGGTATTGGTAATGATAAACAGATCAAGCCTAGTGGGTATGAACCTTAAAAATCTGAGACAGGTCTCAGTTAATTTAGAAAGTTTATTTTGCCAAGGATGAGAATGCACACCCATGACACAGCCTCAGGAAGTCCTGACAACATGTGTCCAAGGTGGTCGGGGCATAGCTTGGTTTTACACATTTTTAGGGAGACATGAGACATCAATCAATATATGTAAGAAGTACATTGGTTCCATCTAGAAATGCAGGTATAAATGAATACATCTGTGAAACAGAATAGAAAATTCATAAATAAATTATAAAATAAATGGTAAGTAAAACACAGTAAGGCTGGTATTTCAATTTGTAAAAAATGAATTTTTGTTAACTCTAGTTGCCAGAGTAAATTCAGGTGGCTTAAAGATTTAAAATCTGAAAAAAATAAAAATTACTAAAAAAAATAAAAATCTAAGAATCTACACATTTATCATAGGAACAATCACCTTTCAAACTGAGACTGGAAAACCAGAGGCTTTAAAAGCACAGCACAGCAGATCAATTACAAATTTATGAACACAAGATACTATAGATTAAGTCGATAGACATAAAATAGATCTTGGGAAATAATTGCTATGCAGTGGATAGACAGACTTGAAATCCATGTGTAGAGCGTTTGTGCAAATTGATAAGAATTAGACAATTAGAGGAAAAATAAGCAAAGAAATTGAGAAGACAATTCATAGAAGAGCAGATTTAAATGACCAACAAACATAAAATATACCTAAATTCTGAAGGAGTCAGGGAGGTGTAAATTAATCTTACAATGAGAATTCACTTTATACCTATTAAGTATGCAAAAATGAAAAGACTGAGACTACATCATGTTTGAATGTGGAAATCTTAATTATAACCATTCTGGGAAAATTATCTGGAAACATCTATTAATATTAGGATATTAAAATTAAGAGCACTCTCATTTCTCAGAATTTATTCCATAGAAATAAAAGCACCAACATATAAGAATATACATGAGGCTCTTCTGGGCAAGATGGATGAATAGGAACAGCTCTGGTCTGCAGCTCCCAGCAAGATCAACGGAGAAGGCAGGTGATTCCAGTATTTCCAACAGAGGTACCCAGTTCATGTCACTGGGACTGGTTGGGAAGTGGATGCAGCCCATGGAGGGCAAGCCAAAGCAGGGTGGGGCATCGCCTCATCCGGAAAGCACAGGGGTCAGGGGATTTCCCCTTCCTAGCCAAGGAAAGCTGCAAGAGACTGTACCAGGAGAAATGGTGCATTCAGGCCCAGATACCGCACTTTTCCCATGGTCTTTGCAACCACCAGACCAGGAGATTCTCTCCAGTGCCTTGCTCAGAAGGTCCCACCCCATAGAGCCCAGGAAGCTAAAATCCACTGGCTTGAAATTCTCACTGGTAGCACAGAAGTCTGAGGTCAACCTGGGATGTTCAGGCTTGGTAGGGGGAGAGACATCCACCATACCTGAGGCCTGAGTAGGTGATTTCATCCTCACAGTGTAAACAAAGCTGCTAGGAAATTCCAACTGAGCAGAGCCCACCACAGCTCCATGGGACAGAGCAGCTAGGGGAAGGGGCCATTTCCGAGCGCAGCTTCAGCAGACTTAAACATCCCTGCCTGACAGCTTCGAAGAGAGTAGTGATTCTCCCAGCACAGTGTTCAAGCTCTGATGAGGGACAGACTGCTTCCTCAAGTGGGTCCCTGACCCCCTGTATATCCAGACTGAGAGACATCTCCCAGGAGGGGCCAACAGACACCTCATGCAGGAAGGCTCTGGCTGGCATCTGGCGGGTGCCCCTCTGTAACAAAGCTTCCAGAGGTAGGAACAGGTAGCAATCTTTGTTGTCCTGCAGCCTCCGCTGGTGATACCCAGGCAAACAGGGTCTGGAGGTCTGGAGTGGACCTCCAGCAAACTCCAGCAAACCTGTAGCAGATGGTCCTGACTGTTAGAAGGCAAACTAACAAACAAAGGAATAGTATCAACATCACCAACATCAAAGACCAAAGGTAGATAAATCCATGAAGATGGGAAGAAACCATGGCAAAAAAGCTGAAAATTCCAAAAACCAGAACACCTCTTCTCCTCCAAAAGATCACAACTCCTCGCCAGCAAGGGAACAAAACTGGGTGGAGAATGAGTTTGACAAATTGACAGAAGTAGGCTTCAGAAGGTGGGTAATAAACTCTTCCAAGCTAAAGAAGCGTGTTCTTAATGCAATGCAAGGAAGCTAAGAATCTGGAAGAAAGGTTAGATGAATTGCTAACTAGAAAAACCAGCTTAGAGAGAAATATAAGTGACCTGATGGAGCTAAAAGACACAGCACAAGAGCTTCGTGAAGCATACACAAGTATCAATAGCTGAATCAATCAAGCAGAAAAAAGGATATCAGAGATTGAAGATCAACTCAATGAAATAAAACAAGAAGACAAGATTAGAAAATAAAGAGTGAAAAGAAACAAAGCCTCCACGAAATACGGCAATATGTGAAAAGACTGAATCTACATATGATTGGTATACCTGAAAGTAACAGGGAGAATGGAACCAAGCTGGAAAACACTCTTCAGGATATTATCCAGGAGAACTTCCCCAACCTAGCGAGACAGGCCAACATTCAAATTCAGGAAATACAGAGAACACCACAAAGATACTCCTTGAGAACAGCAACCCAAAGACACATAATCATCAGATTCACCAAGATTAAAATGAAGGAAAAAATGTTCAGAGCAGCCAGAGAAAAAGGTCAGGTTACCCACAAAGGGAAGCCCATCAGACTAACAGTGGATCTCTCTGTGGAAACCCTACAAGCCAGAAGATAGTGGGGACCAATATTC
>NW_022437012.1:2155238-2179679 GCF_009761245.1 Sapajus apella | reverse complement strand
CACAGACTGGTAAATTGCATAAAGAGTCAAGACTCATCAGTGTGCTGTATTCAGGAGACCCATCTCACAGCAAAGACACACATAGGCTCAGAATAAAGAGATGGAAGAATATTAACAAGCAAAGGAAAGCAAAAAAAGCAGGGGTTGCAATCCTAGTCTCCAATAAAACAGACTTTAAACCAACAAAGATCAAAAGAGAAAAAGAAGGACATTACATAATGGTAAAGGGATCAATGCAACAAGAAGAGCTAACTATCATAAATACATACGCACCCAATGCAGGAGCACCCACATTCATAAAGTGAGTTCTTAGAGCCTGCAAAGAGACTTAGACTCCCACACAATAATAGTGGGAGGCTTTAACAGCCTACTGTCAATATTAGACAGATCAATGAGACAGAAAATTCACAAGGATATTCAGGACCTAAACTCAGCTCTGGACCAAGCTGACCTAATAGACACCTACAGAACTCTCCATCCCAAATCAACAGAATATACATTCTTCTCAACACCACATCGCACTTATTTTAAAATTGACCACATGGTTGGAAGTAAAACACTCGTTAGCAAATGCAAAAGAATAAAAACCATAACAACCAGTCTCTTAGACCACAGTGCAATCAAATTAGAACACAGGATTAAGAAACTCACTCCAAACCACACAACTATATGGAACTGAACAACCCGCTCCTGAATGACGACTGGGTAAATAACAAGATTAAGGCAGAAATCAAAAAGTCCTTTGAAAGTTACTGCCATTCTTTTGTTCTACAGTTATTATGAGTGTACAGGGACACAGAAGGAAACCTGTTTATATAACGGTACTCAGTATAAGGTGTATAATCCAGGGGATGGACAACCCTCTGTCTGCTACAACCCATCAGAGCCCCCTACACATACTACTTTTGAAATTAAACTCATAACAGGGCAATGGAACAGCCCTACTAAGTTAATAGCTAAGACAGTGGAGAAGGGAAGCCCAAAGCAGGTCACCCTAAGGTTTGATGCCTGTGCAGCCATCAACACCTGTCCTTCTGGTGGCAGGGGAAGGGGTGGCTGTGGTTCCCTTGGATGGGAACAAAGTTATGCAAAAGAGCATAAGTACCTCTGCCAGAAAACCTACTGGTGTTATGACTGCCCTTATCAGTCGTGGGCCTGGCTCCTGTGTAAGAATTCCGACGGCACAGGCTTTTATATCTGTTGTGTAGAGAAAGAAGGGTTGAGAGGAGCTGGGGGGTGCTACAGTCAGGGCAGTCTCAAAGGCCTTTTTTAGAGAACAGAAGGAAGAATGGGAGAAGGATTTTTGGCCTATGGGGTCAGCTGAGTTTCCTTCTGTTAAGTTCATAAAGTGGTTTGGTTAGGTGGGCAAAACCTGGTATCCAGAGGTGAAAGTATCCTACAACGCCTAGGAAGGAAAGAAGCTGTGGTTTAGTGGATGGAGTTGGGGTTTGGGAAATTAACTGGATACGGTTGGCAGGGAGGGTGTATGCTGGCAAAGGATTATAACAGATGGGGAAGAAATTTGGGCTTTGGAAGGGGATACATGATACCCCTTTGAGTATAGATGCTGAAGAAGCAGGAGGGTGAATTAAAAGGCTGTATTGAAATAGATGGGTGATAACAGGCTTTAGGCCTTTTAAAGCCTGTTGTGGGATGGGGTACTGGGACTGGGCGGAGTAAGGGTGGTTAGGTTTTAAGGGGATGAGGAGGGGTGAGTGACTTGCAGCAATGGATGGGAAGGTGCTATCCCACACCCTAGGGTTAAGGTAGGGGACATAAGGGGAGCTATTGAAGGAGGTACAGGTTTGAGGAAGAGAGCGGCAATCAGGTGGCTGTAGCCCACGAATAGTTAAGGAGGCACACAATTTTGCTAGGATATCTTGGCCTAACAGGGGAAATGAACAAGTGGGGATAATTAGGAAAGAATGTGGAAAGGAGTGCTGGCCTAATTTACAACAGACGGGGAGTTTTGAGAGGCCTGGAGACCTTGCCATCAATTCCCACAACAGTTATGGAGGCCAAGGAGACAGATTCTTGAAAAGAAGGCAGCGTGGAGTGGGTGCCCTCTGAGTTTATTAGAAAGGGGATGGACTTACCCTACACTGTAAGAGTTACCCAAAGCTCGGCGCCCGTGATGGTCCAGGGGGCCCCTGAGATGTTTGGGCAGCGTCAGTCTTCAGCCACCAAGCCGAGGAGCTCTGGGAAGGATTCGGTCTGGGAGCTTTGGGTTGGAGCTCCAGGAGCTCTGGGAGCAGCGACATGAGTCAGACAGTCTGACTTCCAGTGGGGGCCCGCACAGATGGGGCAGTGCTTAGGAGGAATCCCAGGCTGCAGGCATCCCTTGGCCTAGTGGCCAGGTTTCCGATATGTGAAGCAAGGTCAGGGAGGAGCGGCTAGACACTGCAGTCTGGGGGCTTTGAAGTCTTTGTGCTGGTGGTGTGGCTGGGGTTTGTCTTATGATGGAGGCAAGCCTCTGAGATGTGCTGCCACTGCTGTTGAACACTTCAAAGGCAAGGTTGATTCATTCCTGTTGTGGGGTTTGAGGGCCAGATTTTAATTTCTGCAACTTTTTAATGTCAGGAGCTGATTGGGTGACAAAATGAATAGTAATCGTTCTTTAGGGGTGAGAATGGAAGTAAGGAAGACGTTTAAGTCACTCCAGGTAAGATAATAGGACTGGGTTAAGTTGGAACTCTTGTATATATTTAGTAGGATCTAATGAGCAGGAGCCTAACCCTTGGCTGATTTGGGAAAGGTTGGATAAAGAGAAAGGTGCGTGCACTCTAACTATGCCTTTGGCTCCAGCCGCCTCTCGAAGGGGGCATTGTTGGGCAGGGGCGGACGGGGTAGCCGCAGGACTAAACTGTAAGCCGGCTGGGGTGTGAGGTGGGGAGGTGACAGGAGGGGCATAAGGAGGTGGGTTGTGGGCAGAGGAAGAGGAGGGAGGCTCTGGGGGGGGCGGGGGTTAGGTCCTGGATCAGGGCCTGGTTTGGACAGGCAGGGAGGAGAAAGGTTGGAAGAGTTGGTGGACAAGGAGGATTCTTGATTGCCGGCAGAGGCAGGAAGGGAAGGCAGAGGGAGAGAAGGAGCAGAGATTAGGGAGGGAGTGTAGTGTAAAAAAATGCCTGGACATAGGGAATTTCAGACCATTTGCCCATTTTACAACAAAAGTCTAGATCCAGCAGGATAGGAAAATCAAAGGTGCTGTTTTCTGGCCTTTTCGAGTCATTGTCCAATTTATATTGTGGACAAGCGGTATGGCAGAAGGAAATAAGACGCTTAGGTTTTAAGTCAGGTGACAGCTGGAGAGTTTTGGGTTTTTTAGAACGCAGACTAAGGGAGAGGAGGGAGGAGTGGAGGGCGGGAGGCTGCCCATAGTTTAAGAAGAGTGGCAGAGACTAGGAAAGTGAACGTGCTACCAAGCAGCTTAGCAGGTGTCTAAGGTAAATAGGAGGTTGTTTACTCACCCGCTGCTTCCAGAGGTCCCGGAGCTCCAACCCAAAGCTCCCAGACCAAATCTTTCCCAGATCTCCTCGGCTTGGTGACTGAAGGCTGACTAAACCTTGGTCTGAACCTGGGGTGAATCGGTCAAAGGGTGCGTCCCCCGAGTTGATCCATCACCTATGAGTGTCAGCGAGTGAGCAGAGCAGACATCTCCGCAATGATCAGTCACCGAGGGAAGACTCTTCCCGGTTCCGTGACCTACACAGGATTTTTTCTGATCATGAACCTCATGGAAAGTCCTGTCTTTCTTGTCTCGGGTGAAAGGGAGAGGAAATGAAACTGAAAGGAGAAGGAGGTTGACAGGCATCCAGAAGGGCTAAAGAAGGGAGTTGAGGCAAACAGGCAAACCGCTTACCTAATCTGAGGATGGTGAGTGGGTCTGCGGGCTGGTCTGATGAACCTAGGTCATAGGTAGGTCTCTTCACGGAGGGAGCACGAGAACAGGGACAGCGGGTTTGGTCTCCCCTAGGAGTTCCCCCATCCTGGGTTTCTGGCACTAAATGTTAAAACACGTGCTCTGAATGAAGAGACCCCCAAACAGGCTTTGTGTGAGTAACATGGTGGTTTATTCACCCAGGTGCAGGCAGTCTGAGTCCAAAAAAGGAGCCAGTGGAGACTGGAGGGATATGAGCTGGTTTTATAGATTTGGGGTAAACAGTGGAAAGTTACAGAAATAACATTAGGGTGGTTTTTTGCAAGCTGGGAGGAGGTCGTAGGGTGTGGAGTCACGAGGTTGACCAAGGTCGGTTACAAAGTCCAACGGCCTTATCAGTTGAGGCCAGAATAAGAAACCGTAGAAGAAAGTCTCAAGTTAATTAGGCACAGCAGGGGTTGATCGTTCTTCCTTCCAGCTACTTCAGGTTTTCTAATTCCAGAACCCCCCCCGCCCGAGGAGTATGTGCAGATCATGGGGGTCGCCACACCGTCCACGGCATGGTCATACCTTACAATTGTGTGACAAGAACCGGGTTTTATCTAAGCTATGGAGCAAAACGCTCCAGCAACATGGCTGTAATAGGAGCCAGAGAGTGGGGGGAGGTGCTACACACTTAAACAGCTAGATCTCATGAGAACTCACTCACTGTCTTAAGAACAGCACCAAGGCACTCAATCATTCATGTGAACCTGCCCCCTCATCCAGTCACTTCCCACCAGGCCTCACCTCCAATATTAGGGATTATATTTCAACATGAGATTTGGGTGGGGACAGATCCAAACCCTATCAAGCCTAAACCACGTTTTTCTTATCCAAATACGCAAAGAAACAGGCAGTCCCCTTCAGTAATAACCATTCACTATAAACAGCAGCCATCGGTCACCTGTAAAACTGTGTCTCCTGCCCAGTTGTTATGCAAATTACAAGCAAGTTTTCTCAAAATACCAAGTAATTTCTGCTACCCACAATAGCCAGGGATATCAGGTAATACAGTGAGAAAAAGAGAAAAGCTTTAGCCTTGAGAAGAATCTGCCCATGACTGTTGAAAGTCCACAAGAAAAACAAACAAAATAAAAACAAAAATAAACAAACAAAAACCATGGCAGGTGAGCGGTGCTTTTCTGAGTTCCTTAAAGGTTTTGAGTCATTAGAACTCTTCTCTAGATTTGTCCACATAGTATTGAAGGTGACAAAGAGAAAGAAAGGAGAAGTAAAAGTAAATTGGGGAACAATTATTAAGAAGCGAAGTTAACAAAAAAACCAAGCACCTATTTTTTTTTTTTTTTTTTTTTTTTTGAGACAGAGTCTCACTCTGTTGCCAGGCTGGAGGGCAGTGGCCCAATTTTGGCTCACTGCAACCTCCACCTCCTGGGTGCAAGTGATTCTCCTGCCTCAGCCTCCCGAGTAGTTGGGATTACAGGCACCCATCACCACACCCAGCTAAATTTTTTGTATTTTTAGTAGAAATGGAGTTTCATCATATTGGCCAGGCTGGTCTCAAACTCCTGACCTCAGGTGATCCGCCCACCTCACCTCAAAAAGTGCAGGGCTTGCAGGCATGAGCCACTGTGCCCAGTTGCACATAATTTTTAAAAGGTTTCAGTTAACTGAAAAAAAATTACTAAAAACAGGATCCAAAAAGAGAAAAATCATAAAACCCTTTTAAATATATCTATTGAGCTTGGATATCAGCTATCGATCACGCTGACTTGTAACCAAAGGGCTCTTTTTAAAAAATCCTTTCAAGACCATTATTCTAAGGGAAGTAACTCAGGAATGGAAAACCGAATATTGTATGTTCTCATTTATAAGTGGGAGCTATGCTATGAGGATGCACAGGCTTAAGAATGATATAATGGACTTTGGGGACTTTGGGGGGAAGGGTAGAAGGGATTGAGGGATAAAAGACTACCTATTGGATGCAGTGTACAAGCTCAGGTGATGAGTACACTAAAATCTCAGAAATCACCACTAAAGAACTTATCGCCATGTAATAAAAAAAAAAACACCTGTACCACAACAACTGCTGAAATAAAAATAATTTTTTAACAAGATTTTAAAAATTAAAAAATCCAGCAGGGCACAGTGGCTCACGCCTATAATCCCAGCACTTTGGGAGTCTGAGGCCATTGGATCACCTGAAGTCAAGAGTTCGAGACCAGCCTGGCCAACATGGTGAAACCCAGTTTCTACTAAAAATACAAAAATTAACTGGGTGTGATGGTGCACAGCTGTAGCTCAGCTACTCAGGAGGCTGAGGCAGGAGAATTGCTTGAACCTAAGAGGCGGAGGTTGCGGTGAGCCAAGATCGTGCCACTGCGCTGCAGCCTGCGTGACAGAGTGAGACTCCATCTCAAGGGAAAAAAAAAAAAATTAAAAATCTAATGTCTTATTAGATTTTATATGAAACAAAAATAACTAACATTCCAATATTTCAAAAGTCACATAAATATCAAAACAAAAGGGACTGATTCTCAATGAAGAAGGGAAAGCAGGCCACAATGGGAATTTTAACTACAAAGCTGTAAATTGGAGCAGTCTCCACTATTAACCTTGCATGGAATCCAAAGCAGACAGATGAAATTTAGTAAGGAAAATTTAGTCGGGAAAATGTTAAGGCCAGCTATGACACCATTATGTGTCCTTTAAATTTGATCTTCCCATCCTTTGTTTGGAATAAGAAGTCTCTAAACTCCTTTATTTTTACATTTAGAAGTCTGATTTTAAAGGATCAATATTTTGGCCGTAATATTCAATCATGTATTTAATTACAATAGTGTGGCCCAATTGAATAGCCTCTTCAGGAAAGAAACAAGTCCAAAGATCCCTCTATTTTCCCAGAAATAAGCTTAGATAGCAAAAGACTCTTGTTGCCACAGTTAACCAGGAAACAAATGCTGACATCACAAAAGCTCCTTGTGGACGGGACTTCTCATGGCAAAACTTCCCAAGAGCTTAGCACATTCAGAACAAAAACAATCTCGGTTTCCAGGCATTTTCAGGCTAGCAGCCTGACATGACCCAAAAAATTACCCACACATACTCACACACGCAGAAGCTGGAGACAGAGAGAGGTCCCATTTAGACACCAGTCAAGCTCTCAAGGCCGTAAAACAAGACAAGCGGGAATGTTATCCAACACTCCTCTTTATGAACAACACAGAAACACAAAGGAAAAGCCTGTTTCTGGGAGGAAAGGGGTAAAACAGTATGAATAATCATATCAAAATGTACCAAAATTATACCACAGTTGCTATACCCAAGAATAGTCCCACTGATCCTTTTTTTTTTTTCATTCAGAGGTTGTGCAGAATCCCTGCAGAAGAGACAAACAGTGATTTTCACCATGCGCTCCACAAGATTGCACCGAGAGAGAAGCCAGGAGCCTGACTGCTAAGAAGTTCTTACCCTCTTGCCAGCTTGTCGGGTTCCTGGGTTCTCTTCACCGCAGCTTCCAGAAGAACAGAGCAGCTTTGGTGATCCTGCTTGCTGTGCCATAACGGTGGGGCCAAGGAAGACCTTTCCTCTTAGCCTTCTGAAATTTCACTGAAAAATCAACTCTCAAAAGGCAGATTAATGGGAGAAAAGGCATACAGATTTATTTGACGTCTATACACAGGAAGCTTCAGAAAGGAGACTCTGTTAATCTTTCTTAGATCCTGAACAGGGAAGATCTGGCAGGGCCATTTTTAAATGTGTCAAAAGCCAGGGAGGATGGCTCATACCTGTAATCCTGGCACTTTGGGAGACCAAGGCAGGAGGATTGCTTGAGTCAAGGAGTTCAAGACCATCCTAGGGAACATAGTGAGACCTTGTCTCTATAAAACAAAATTAGCTGGGCATGGTGGCATGTGCCTGTAGTCCTGGCTACTCAGGAGGCTGAGATGGGAGGATCACTTGAGCCCAGGAGGTCAAGGCTGCAGTGAGCCAAGATTGCACCACTGCACTACATTCTGGGCCACAGAGTGAGACTCCGTCTAAAAAAAAAAAAGTGTCAAAGAGGGCCAGGCTTGATGGTTTATGATTGTCATCTCAGTAACTTGGGACACTGAGCCAGGGGGATCACTTGATGCAAGGAGTTTGAAAACAGCCTGGAAAGCAGGAGACCCCGTTTCTATTTATTATAAAAATAAAATAGCTGCTGACTCTCACCATCTTTGGTTTGGAAACTCTGGACCCTGTGGCTTTCCCTAGCTGCTCTGAAGTTCTGGGGTTGGATTCTGCTGATGGGTAGATTATTCTGAGCATGAGAAACTAAGACCGAGGTATGCTGGCTCTCTCATAACTCTGCTGCATCCACCTCTCTCAGCTACCCTGCCAGATTCCTCTGTCTATTTCCAAAAGCAAGAAAAGGTGACTAAATCTCTGGAGTTGGTGTCGTTGGAAGACATGATTTTGAACTTCGCCTGGGAGGAATGGTAGAACCTGGGTAATGCTCAGAGGACCATGGACAGGTTGATGACCTCCAGCAGCCTCGAACTTTTGGGACATCGCATTATGAAACCTGAAGTAATCTTTAAGTGGAACAACGAGCAGAGCCACGGATGGTAGAAGGACCCCTAAAACAGAACCTCCCAGACGTCTGCATAGTGGATGATCTAATTGAGAGGAGCCGAGAAAGTCACCATTGACACTTGTGGCAAGTTGCATTCACCAACAGCAATGCACCAACAAAGAAAAGAGTTGAATTGGGAAAAACGTAATTTGCAACAAACTGTATCTTAAACCTAAATTTAAATAATGGAAACCATTCAGCAATGAGGCCTGACATGTTTAATATATGTCAGAACATGTTTGTCCCTAGTGCTCCTGATGAGATGAAGTCTGGAGAGAATCTAGATGCCCATAATTTAACTGATAAATCACATCACGAGCATTTCAGGCAGCAACACAAGATTCAAACTGGGCAGCAATATTTTAAATAGAGTGGACAAGGAAGGCATTTAACATGGAGGCAATATTATCATTATTATTATTAGCAGTAGTAGTAGTATTATCATTGTGGGGATGGTGTCTCACTCCGTTACCCAGCCTGGAGTGTAATGGCACAATTATAGCTTACTGCAGCCTTGGCCTCCCGGGCTCAAGCGATCCTCTGGGAGACAACTATTATTGACACATAAGCCTGTTCATATATGGGAGAGACTCTCTGTAAAAGTGAAGAATATGGAAAATCCTGTGATAAGTGAGCTCTCATTGTCCACAAGATAACACAGATAGGTATGAAAAGTTCTGAATGTAATATACAGGTATTGATCGACTTACGACCTATGCAACTTACGACCATTCGACTTTACGACCACAATCGCTAGCCACAACTGCTCCACGTCTGGCAGCGCAACCGTTGCCCAGCTAGGCATATGACAGTGCGGACCAGCTTCCGGCAGCACTACCATCTCCGTGTGCATATAGCCTACTCAACTTACAACCAAATCGTGTTACAACCAGTCTGTTGGAACCAATCGTGGTCGTAAGTCGAGCACTAGCTGTATGTGGGGAAACTTTTCAGGAGAAGTCAAGCCTCAACTCATTTCAGAGAACTCACAGTGGGAAAAACCCGATGTATGCAAGGAAGGTGGAAAAGCCTTTTACCTCAAGTCACTCTCACTATATTCCTGAAGCTGGTCTTGAACACCTGGCCACAGGGTATGCTTCCACCTCAGCCTCCCAAAGTGCTAAGATTACAGATATGAGCCCCGGCATTCAGCCGAGGGCAGGGCTGTTCACTCTGCCTGCTCTAGCAGGAGACGCTACAGCGTTTCATTGCAAAGGTCATGGATATGTAATTCCATTACAGGGAGGAAGATAAAATTGAGAACAATAATCTGGAAAAGCAGCATGGGCGCTGGGAAACCTTGGTAGCAATCATGAACCCACCACTAATGCCCTTACTCAGAGGACATCCTCCTTGGTCTATAAAGTTCATCTTCTGCAACCAAGTGTCTCATTTCAGAAAGAATACACACGGAGTGATGAAAGAAGAAAAGAACACACAAGCAGATATGCTAGATGGAGCTCCTGCAGACACATGGAACCATGAGGAGAATTTGAGGATGGAAACAGAAAAACAGGAGGATCTTGATTCCTGATGACTCTGAAGAAGTATTGAATTATCCCTAGGCTACTTACCAGAAAATTAATTTCTGTAAGAGAACAGATCCTTGTTTGTTGAAACCACCGTTTCCAGAGACTGTTACACGCAGACAAATGCAATTCCTAGGTAATAAAAGTACTGTCGTTAGTCAGGACTGTGCCCAGATTAGATAGTGTGGTAAAATCCTAGTGTATGGGACCCAGGATTCTGGAACGAAAGTTCTGTGAGAATTTCAAAACTTTGGTGCTCCAGAAGTAGAAAATGAAAAGGACACGAATTTAAGGGGCTCTTTTGAGTTCAAAAAAAAGTATTTCTTAAATTTGGGTTGTGAGCATGTATTCCATATTTATTGTATTAGTCTCTACAGTTTTCAATATTTTTTAAAATAGTGGGTATGGGATGTGGGGGGAAGAAAATCACTGTAGCACTCCTTCAGGTCAAGGGAGATCCCCACAAAACTTCCTCACTGATGACAGAAGTGGATTGGCTTAGCTCACGGTGGTAAATTGGATGATTGTTCCCACCCCCTTGCACCCTCCGTGTAAAGGATTATCTGTCTGTGCCCTTCACGGAAGAGTGCCCAGTAGAACTGAACTGCTGGTCCCCTCCCATTCATTTGAGCCTCGTCATAGGACTTGCTTTAGCCAATGGCACGTGATCAGACATGATGCAAGAAAGAGCCTTATATGAGCTTGCTTGGCTTGGCTGTTCCTCTTGAACTTCTGCCATCTGCCATGAGAAGAAGATGCCAAGAAGCAATTGTTACCAGGCAGATGAGAGATAAGCAGGGCCTAATTGAACCTAACCACAGCCTCGAACAAGTCTAACGGATCCCAGAGAAGCCTGGCGGAGCCACCATCAACTGAAGGGCTGTGAGCTAGAAATTAACAAATAAATGCTGTAAGCCACTGAGTCTTAGGGGTTGTTGATCATGCAGCATTATCGCAGCAGATGTTTATAATGAATGTCTGAAGTTTTTGTCTGTCTGGCATCCTTCTCTCAGCCTACTAATAACAGTTCCTCTTTCTTTGGAGCAAATGCCAAAAGGTGCTTCTGGCAGGCTGTCAACCACAGCACCTCATCCCAAAAGTGGACATATCAGCAGTCCATTCAAAGTAGCAGGAAGGGAGAAGAAAAGATAAAAGCGTACCCTTCTTTTTTAAAGATTTATGGTTAGCAGAATAATGATCTACCCAGAGAGATTTATGTCTGAATCCCCAGAACCTGTGAATGCATTAGGTTGCATAGAAAGGGGAACTAACTAAGGTTCCAGATGGAAGTAAGGTTGCTAATCTGCTGATTTTAAGGTGGGGAGATGCCTGGATTATCCAGATGGACCCGGTGTAATCGCAAAGGTCCTTAAGTGTGGAAGAGGCAGGCAGAACAGGCAATGTCAGGGTGGTGCGACGTAAGAACGACTCAACCAGCCATCACTGACTTTGAAGATGGAAGAAGATACTAACCAAGGCACGTGGCAGCCTCTAGAAACTAGAAACAGATTCTCCCCTACAGCCTCCTGAAGAAACAGCCCGCCAACACCTTGATTTTAGCCTGGTAAGACCCATGTCAAACTTCTGACCTCCAGAACTGTAAGACAACGAATTTGTGTTGTTTTAAGCTACTACTAAATTTGTGGTGATCTGTTACAATAATAGGAGCTGATACAGGATCCTTCCATAAAGGACCACATACCCCTCACTGGCCAAAATGTAACCATGTAGCCATGCCTACCTACAAGAGAGACAGGCACATTGCCAACCTGAATAAAATCAGAACTTATGTCATTACCAGGGGAAGGAGAAAATGTATGTTGAAGTGAACAAATGGCAGCCTCAGTCACAGAATCCTGTTCCTCTGGCTACAGTGATGTTCCAAAGATGGGCATATGACTCAACACACCAGCTCTCCCCTGAGATTTTATTTGGACATTAGAAGAAAACTCTCTTTCTGATGGAAATACTAGTGGGATTGACACAAGTCTGGAGCTTCCTTAGCCACTCCCTCCACCCTGCCACCTACCAGGAGAGAATGAATTCGACAAAAAAGAGGAAGAGCTAAGAGATGGAGTTGGTTCTAGTTCTCTATTTTTGTGTAACAAGTCACCTCAGAAATTAGTGGCTTAAAATAACAACAGTCACTTTATTATTGTTTTCATGGCTCTGGGGTTAATTGAGGTCAGCTGGGTGGGTCTTGCTCCGGACAGCTCCTGAGGCTGCAGCTGATGGTGGAGGCTGGAGTCCCACAGAGCTTCCCCACCCATGTGTCTGGTGGATGATTGATGCTGGCTATGGGCCAGATGCCTACACCTGACTCTCCATGTGGCTTGGGCTTCCTCACAGCATGGTGGCTGAGTTCCCAAAGTGAGTATCTCCAGAGAGTGGGCAGAATCTATGTCACCGTATATAACCTAACCTCATAAATCACACAGCATCCCTTCTGCCATAGTCGTAAGCCTACCCAATTCAGAAGAGGGAACACAGACCCCATCTCTTCATGGAAGGAAGGTCAAAGTCACATTGTAGGAAAGGCCCATGGAATGGGAGATTGTTGCAGCCGTTTTTGGAAAATATCAGCTGCCAGAGATTCATATTACCACATGAAGCTTCAATCAAAGTGTCCTTTCCAGATAACTAAACCAATGTAACTCTTTTTTTGTATATGCTAGTTCAAGAGAGGTTTCTGTCACTTTCTGGCTACGACAACATTATACACACATAAGACTCCATAAGTGGTAGCTCCCTTTCCCCTGTTCCTTCTTTTCCAGTGACCCTTCACTTTCCCTGTGGATGGTGGAAATTTGTCACTAAAACTGTCTGTGTTGCAAGAGAGCAGTAGCAGCAAACTTTGCCACTATGGACAGTTACGAAACTTTTTCAACATGCATAAAAGTTTAACGAATTTTACAGCAAACACTTATGTGTCCACTGCATAGATTTTCTTTACTTTAGCTGCATTATCTTTTTTAAGAAAAACATTTTGGGCCAGGCACAGTGGCTCACGCCTATAATCCCAGCACTTTGGGGGGCCAAGATGGGCGGATCACGAGGTCAGGAGTCTGTGTCCAGCCTGGCCAACATGGTGAAACCCCCATCTCTCCTAAAAATACAAAAATTAGCTGGGCATGGTGACACACACCTGTAGTCCCAGCTACTCAGGAAGCTGAGACAGAAGAATCACTTGAAACCAGGAGGCAGAGGTGGCAGTGAGCCAAGATCGTGCTACTGCGTTCCAGCCTGGGCGACAGAGCAAGACCCTGTCTCAAACAAAAAAAAAAAAAAGAAAAGCACCATTTTGTTCAGATGGGGTTTTGCTGTTTTGCCCAGACAGTTCATGTCTTGCCTTGCAACTACATTCTCGGGAAGTTTTATAACGCATCTCCCCAGCCCAATGCAGGCAGAGCTCTGTTCTTTAGCAGTATGCTTTGTGCCTCCTACCCACAGAGACAATGTTTCCATCAGTACGAGTCTAATCTGGGACCTGCACTGTCTTTACAGTATAAGCAAAATATTTGCAAATTTTGCCTGTGTTCTTGGACAGACTGAAAACAAGACTTTAAAAAAAGAAAGAAAGATTTGCAAATTGAGTTTTCATTTTTTCTTTCTTTTTAATTTTAATATAACAAGCTCATCCTTAAACAAATTGATTTTTAAGAGACATTTAAAAAGCCTTGGCAGTAGTTTCTCTAAATACGTCACCTTCTCAACCCCCAGAAAGAAATCTTCACATCCCATCTCCAAACTGCTGCATTTTAAGAAATATTTTTCCAAGTATGAAAAAGAATCTGCTCGCACTGCAGAAAACTTAGAAAATACTGAAAACTCTAAAAAAAGAGAACAAATTATCTCATAATCATTTAGCACATAATGGGGATCGTATTGTGCATAAAGTTGTATAACCTGATTTTTCTCCCCTAAAAGTATATCATGAAAAATATCTGTATAATCTTCACATCGAATTGTTAAACTATGATTGAATTAGTGCCCTATAGGCAATATCTCATTTTTCCTGTTATAATAATTTGTTAAATATCTTTATGCATAGATTTTGAAAATATTTTGATCTTTTGCCCCTAGAATAGATATACCCTTGGATATAATTTATTGATAAAAAATGTGTGATATTTTATACATATTGTTAAATTTAAAAAAAAAAAAAAAACAAAAACCTTTTACTAGCAACGTATAAAAGTGCCCTCTCAGCTGGGCCTGATGGCTCACGCCTATAATCCCACCACTTTGGGAGGCTGACATGGGCGGATGATGAGGTCAGGAGTTCAAGACCAGCCTGGCCAACATGGTGAAACCCCATCTCTACCAAAAATACAAAAATTTAGCTGAGCATGGTGGCAGGCGTCTGTAATCCCAGCTACTCGGGAGGCTGAGGCAGGAGAATTTCTTAACCCGGGAGGTGGAGGTTGCAGTGAGCCAAGATCTCGCCACTGTACTCCAGCCTGGGGGACAGAGTGAGAGACTCCGTCTCAGATATGAAAAAATAATATAAAATAAATAAATAAGTAAATCAATTAATTAAATAAAAATTTAAAAAGTGACCTCTCAACAACTCTTTGCCAGCATTGAATATTATCATTTTAAAAATTGTTGTTTTTATAATTCAGCCAATAAATGATATCTTGCAGTTTTCGTCTCTCTTGAAAGTGAAAAGGGTTTGGTGGCTGCCTTTTCCATGATTCTCTTTAGTGGCCTCTCCTGCTTCAGAGGCAGTCTCTCTCTTTCTGTCTGTATCTTTCTCTCCCTCGGGCCGTCTTGCGTAATTTCTGGGTTCCTCCTTCCTGTTGTATTTTGGAGTTCTTCTCACACACATTTTCTTTTTCACTCCCAACTCTACACTTCAAAGTCTACTTCTGCCAGGGTGCAGCAGGTGAGATGTTTTCCATTAACTAATTAGTGCATGTTAAATGGTTAACCCGGAACCCTCTGGAGCCAGCAGAGGTGTTGAGTGGAGCTGCGTCTGCCAGGGAAAGCCCATCATCCCTGTTTCTGCCCAGTGGGCAGAGCAGCGCTTCCCGCTTGGCAGAGCAGGCCTGATGTAGTGCTCAGGGGGAGCCAAGCCAGTGCTGGCATTGCTGCCAATTGCTGCTGAGGAAGCAATCTTCTTAACGATGCACGTGATCAAGACTCAAAAGCTTGAAAGGGAACCTGTAGTTCTTGCATGGGCAGAGATCATGAGTCAGCTAGAAATGGTGTTTGGGGCTCTGAGTGGAAGACGCCATTTCCAGCAGAGAGAGCTGCAGGACAGACAGAAGGACACAGCGGGTCAGGGATCTGCAGAAGCCGCAGGATGGAGTGGTAAGACCACCTGGCCTGGGCGAGGACACAGACCGTTCTTTTTGCCACACCAAACTTTAAAGGACTTTCCATTTGGTATTTCTCTCCATTTTATTAGGAAAATTTTCCAGCATACACAAAAGTTGAAGAATTTTACAGCAAACACCCATGTGTCCACTACATAGATTTTCTCACAGCATTTTACATGAATTGCGTTATCTTTCCTTTTTAATCATTTTGTAGAGATGAGGTTTTGCTATTTTGCCCAGGTTGGTCTCAAATCCTGGGCCTCACGCTATCTTCCTGCCTCAACCTCCTAAATTGCTGGTATTACAAGGGTGAGTCACTGCATGGGGCTGCATCATCATATATTAGCCCACCTATCCATCATCCCTCTGTCTCTCCAGCAATCTAAATTATTTTTCTGTGAATTTCAAAGTAAGATGTCAGTATGCGTCCCCAAAAAACTGAAGCATGTATATTATTAACCAAAGTTCAATATTTATTTATAATCTTAGTATTTCTTTAGAGAAACATTTATATACCACAAAATGCACACAAAAAGGTATACTATTTGATGTTTTAACAACTGCACATACTTGTACAACCCAGATCCCTATCAAAATATAGAACATTACTATCAATCCAGAAAGTTCCTTCATGCTCCTTCCCAGTCAATATCTGTCATCGCGGTCCTAGAGGCAAATCCTGCTCTGGCTTTTTCTACCACTGATTAGTTTTGCTGGTTCTACAACTTCATACAGATGAAATTGTATATTTGTATTTTTGTGGGTGAGGCTTCTTTTACTTCATTTGACGACACTTTACTATATAGGAGGAAACTGGCAAACTATAGGGCTGCCAGGATCCTGTTTTTTGTTTTTTGTTTTTTTTTTGAGACACGTCTTGCTCTGTTGCCCAGGCTGGAGTGCAATGGCGCGATCCCAGCTCACCGCAACCTCCACCTCCCGTGTTCAAGCGATTCTCCCACCTCAGCCTCCCAAGTAGTTGGGACTAAAGGCGCCCACCACCACACCTGGTTAATTTTTGTCTTTTTAGTAGAGATGGGGTTTCGCCATGTTGGTCAGGCTGGTCTCGAACTCCTGACCTCAGGTGATCTGCCCACCTCGACCTCTCAAAGTGGTGGGACTACAGACATAAGCCACCTCGCCTGGCCTTGTTTAGGAACAGAAAAAAAACATTTTTCCTAAGTCAAATATTAAATAACAGTAAGAAACATCATGAAGAGGGTGCAAAAACTTCCTATCTCATTCTATGAGGCCAGCACTGCTCTAACACTGAAACCAAACAAAGACATTGCAAGAAAAGAAAACTGCAGACCTGTATCTTTCATGAACAAAGATGCAAAATCTTCAACAAAATATTAGCAAATTGAATCCAACAGTTTGACAGAAAAGTGTAACTGACTTTGGAAGACTGAGAGGCAGATCACTTGAGCTCAGGAGTTTGAGATCAGCCTGGGGAAGATGGCAAAACCCCATCTATAGTAAAAAAAAAAAAAAAAAAAAATTAGCTGGTATGGTGGTACACACCTCTAATCTCAGCTACCAGGGAGGCTAAGGTGGAGGGCTGCCTTGAGCCTAGGGAGGTTAAGCCTGCAGTGAACTGAGATCATGCCATTGCATTCCTGCCTGGGCAGCACAGCAAGACAGTATAGAAAGAAAGAGAGAGAGAGAGAGAGAGAGGAACGAAGGAAGGAGGGAGGGAAGGAAGGAAGGAAGGAAGGAAGGAAGGAAGGAAGGGAGGAAGGAAGGGAGGAAGGAATGACTGCCAAACAGGTTCTCCTTGCCCACTGCCTAGAGACAGCCAATTTATCAAGACAGGGGAATTGCAATAGTTTAATTCACACAGAGCCAGCTGTACGACTGAGTTTTATTATTATTCTTTTTTCTTTTTTTTTTATTGCATTTTACATGTGACGAACATGCAAGATTGTTGCATAGGTACACACGTGGCAGTGTGATTTGCTACCTTCCTCCCCTCCACCTATATCTGGCATTTCTCCCCATACTATCTCTCCCCAGCTCCCCACCCCCCGCTGTCCCTCCCCTATTTCCCCCCAACAGACCCCAGTGTGTGATGCTCCCCTCCCTGTGTCCATGTGTTCTCATTATTCAACACCCTCCTATGAGTGAGAACATGTGGTGTTTGATTTTCTGCTCTTGTGTCAGTTTGCTGAGAATGATGGTTTCCAGGTTCATCCATGTCCCTACAAAGGACACAAACTCATCTTTTTTGATGGTTGCATAATATTCCATGGTGTATATGTGCCACATTTTCTCTGTCCAGTCTATCATCTATGGGCATTTGGGTTGGTTCCAGGTCTTTGCTATTGTAAACAGTGCTGCAATGACCATTCGTGTGCATGTGTCGTTATAGTAGAACAATAAAATCTGGAGACAACAGATGCTAGAGAGGATATGGAGAAATAGGAACACTTTTACACTGTTGGTGGGAGTGTAAATTAGTTCAACCACTGTGGAAGACAGTGTGGATTCCTTAAGGACCTAGAAATAGAAATTCCATTTGACCCAGCAATCCCATTACTGGGTATATATGCAGTTTTATTATTATTCAAATCAGTTCCCGGAAAACTAGGAGATCGGGGTTTTTATGGATAATTTGGTGGTTAGGGGATCGGGAGGTGGGGAGGGCTGACTGGTCGAGTCAAAGATGAAATCACAGGGAGTCAAAGCTGTCTTCTTGTGTTGAGTCAGTTCTTGGGTAGGGACCACAAGACCAGACGAGCCAGTTTCTCAATCTGGGTGGTGTCAGCTGATCCATCCAGTGCAGGGTCTGTAAAATATCTCAAGTACTGATCTTAGGTTTTGCAATAGTGATGTTATTCCCAGGAGCAATGTGGGAGGTTTAGAATCGTGGAACCTCTAGCAGCTGGACTCCTAAACCATAATTTCTAATCTTGTGGCTAATTTGTTAGTCTTGCAAAGGCAGTCTCATCCCCAGGCAGGAAAGGGATTTATTTTGGAAGGGGGCTGTTATGATTTTTTGTTTCAAAGTTTAACTATAAACTAAGTTCCTTCCAAAATCAGTTTGGCCTACATCCAGGAATGAACAAGAACAATTTGGAGGTTAGAAGAAAGATGGAATCGGTTAGGTCAGATCTCTTCCACTGTAATAATTTTCTGTTGTAATTTTTGCAGAGGTGGTTTCAAAAGAATTATACACCACAACCAAGTGATATTTGTCCCAGGAATGTAAGGCTGATTTAATATTAAAAAATCAATTAATGTGACCCATCATATCAACATGTTAAAAGAGAAAATCACATGATCTGACTAATAGATGCAGAAAAAGCATTTGACAAAATTCATCACTCGGTTGTGATTTAAAAAAAAGAAACTTTCAGTAAACTAGGAATAGAGAGGGAACTTCCTCAACTGGGTGAAGAATACCTGCAAAATATCAATAGCTAACATCTTACGTAACAGTGAGAAACCCAAAGCTTTCTCACTAAGGAAGCAAGAATCGAAGCAAGGATGCCCTCTCTCTTCACTCCTTTTCAACGTTGTACTGGAAGTTATAGCTAACCCAATGAGATGAGAAAAGGAAATAAAAAGAATACAAATTAGAAAGGAAAAAATAAAACTACCTTTGTTTGCAGATGATGTGGTCTTCTATAGAAAATCAGAGTCAATGAAAAACTTCTGGAACTAATAAGCAGTTATAGCAAGATTCCAGGATACAAGGTTAATATGCAAAAATCAATTACTTTTCTATATGCCAAGTGGAATTTGAAATTAAAAACACAATGCCATTTCCATGAACACCTTCCAAAATGAATTCCTTAATTATAAATCTAACAAACTATGTCCAAATTTTTTATGAGGAAAAGTTCAAAACTCTGATGAAAGAAATCAAAGAACTAAGTAAACGGAGGCATATTACATGTTTATGTAGAGATACTCAATATTGTCAAGACATCAGTTCTTCTTCAGCTTGATCTAGTTTAATGCAGCCCCAATCAAAATGTTGTCAAGTTATTTTGTGGACATTGGTAAACTAATTCTGAAGTTTATATGCAGAGGCAAAAGATCTAGAATAGTGGACACAATAATGAAGAAGAAATACAAAGTCGGAGGACTGTCAGACCTGATATCAAGACTTACTATCAAGCTACAATAAGACAGTGAGGTATTAATGAAAGAATTGCCAAATAGATCAATGGAACAGAAGAGAGAGCCCAAATAAATATAGTTAAGTGATCTTTGACAAAGGAGCAAAGGCTATACATTGAAGAAAAGATAATCTTCAATAAATGATGCTAGAACAACTGAACATCCACATGCAAAACGAATGAATCTATGCACAGGCCTTCCACCTTTCACAAAACTAACTCAAAATGGATCACAGATCTAAAAGTAAGATGCCAAAGTATAAAGCTTCTAGAAGACAGCATAGGAGAAAACCTAGATGACCTTGATTATGGTGGTAACTTTGTAGATATACACCAAAGGCATGATCCACAAAAGAAACGTGTCTGTGAGTGTGTGTGTGTCTGTGTGTGTGTGTGTGTGTGTGTGTGTGTGTATTTTTGTAGAGAGAGTCTTACTTTGTTGCCCAGGCTGGTCTCAAACTCCTGGGCTTAAGTGATCCTCTTGCCTCCCAAAGTGGTGGGAATACAGGTGTGAGCCACCGCAACTGGCTGACACAAGAGAAATAATTGGTAAGTTGAACTTTTTAAAAATTAAATAATATACAATATTCACACCATGGACTAATATACAGTAACAAATGGAAAACTACAACCACATGCGACAATATCCTACAAGGTTGTCAGAGGGACATGGCAGAATGCTCCCATGGAATGGGCCCAGGTCTGCAGGAAGGAAGGACTTGAGGCCTGATGAGCAAAGTGTGAAGTCCCCGGAGAGGGAGCTCTGGGACAAAGTACGTAAAGCATGGGATTTACTTCAGTGCCGGCAGGACTGGGTTCAAATCCTGGCTCTGCCACTTACCACTAACCTCTCTAAACTCCATTTACTCACCTCTAAAGGGGATTATTTTGGTGACTGAATGAAATCAAATGTGTTCAGATGTAAAAAGTGCCTGGCACTCAGTACCTGCTCAATACATGGAGTGACTTTTATTGTGTGGAGGGAACAAGAGCTTGATGTACAAACTCCAAAAGGCAAAGAAATCTTTACCTATTATGGACACGTAGCTGACCCCATCTCGGAGTTCTTGCGGTATCCTAGGCATAGGTCTCTAATGGACTAACAAAGGGCGTGGAATCTAAATAATAGGTTTGTGTGTCTATTGCTCCCAGTGCCTACTGGACAGTGGAATAGGGCCTACACCTGGCACCCGGTAGCAATTCAGTGTGTGCACTGGAAGAATGAATCTGTATAGAAAGCATTGGAGCTCCCTCTGGAGGTCAAAGGAAGAACTATGACTGAACCAACCATCATTTTAGGGGGGCCTCACAAGCTTACTCAAGTCCTGTTGCCTGGCTGACTGTGCAGCCTATTCTTTTGGTGGCTGGAATTGACACTGCAGGTATAGATTCATACCAAACACCGATCTGTTTATGCAGAGCCCAGTCCTGGACTGCACCGCCTGCCTCTTGCCACCTGCCGGGTGGGATCTGAGCGGGACCTGCTTCTCTGAATCACCTCCTGATATGCCTCCCCACCCCAACTGCCCCCTGCCCAACTGGCCCCAGGTTATAGCACCCTTGTATACCCTTGAAAAAGCTGTTCCCTCCTCTCCTGAAACTAATAACACCCTCCTTTATCCCAGCCACCCACAGGGACACATTTCTATCACAGAACTCTAGATGCTTTATTTTTTGTTTGAGATGGAGTCTCACTGAGTTGCCCAGGCTGGCGTGCAGTGGTGCGATCTTGGCTCACTGCAACCTCTGCCTCCTGGGTTCAAGTGATTCTCCCACCTCAGCCTCCCGAGTACCTGGGATTATACAGGTGTGCACCATCACGCCTGGCTACTTTTTGTATTTTTGGTAGAAACAGGGTTTCACCATGTTGGCAAGGCTGATCTCGAACTCCTGACCTCAAGTGATCCACCCACCTCGGCCTCCCAAAGTGCTGGGATTACAGGCGTGAGCCAGTGCGCCCCGATAAATGGCCTGTTACAATTATTTGTTAGCACAACTGCCTGCTTCCTCCTGGGTAAGGTCCTTGAAGACAGAGGCTGTATCTTCACTTTCTCAGAGGATAGCCACATAAATCCTCAATAAACACGTAGGAGTACAGATGGATGTCAAAATTTCATCTCCTTCTTGTCTTCCTCAGTTCTACTCCTTTCAAAGTATTCCAGAATAAATTCTGTTAGTAAATCCCCACTGCTAGCAATCATTGCCACCGTTAAGACACAGGAGTCCCCTTATCCACGGTTTCACTTTCCAAGTCCTCAGTCTCCTGCAGCCAACCACAGTCCAAAAATATTACATATAATAAGATATTTTGATGAGAGACAATTCGCATAACTTTTATTACACTATACTGTTATATTTGCTCTATTTTATTATTAGTTATTGTTAATCCCTCCCTGTCCCTAATTTATACATTAAACTTCATCATAGGCATGTTTATAGGAAACAAACATGTATATAATGGAATTTTATTGCTCGGTCATGGGAAGCACAAAATAGAGTTTCTGCTGAGTGGATGGCTCCTTCCAGGTTCTGCCTCTGCCCTCCTTTACAGCCGTGGGGGCTCTGAGTTCAACCTGAGGACTGGGAGGGACAATGGAGGTTTTTATAGCTAGGTCTTGAATTGATGTGAATCACTTTTGCTGATATTCCACTGGCTAGAATTCAGGCACAAGGCACCCAAATTTTAAGAAAGGTTGGGAAATGTAGCCCAGCTGTGTGTGCCCAGAGAGAAGAGGAAACGGGTTTGCTTAGCAGCCGCTAGTCTCTGCCACACCACCTTAATGGGAATTATTTTACCAGTTCAAAGAGTTGAGAATTTAGATTCGGCTTTGTCATTAACATCAGTAGATTATTTTAATATTAGAAGAGCTTTTGCGTGGTAATTAAAAATACGGCCTTTATTAAACAGAATGAGTTTTAATAAACCACATTTAGAGACTGATTTTTCTTTAACGTTTGGACACTGATTACAGACGTAATTCAATACATTTCCTAAATGACTTAACTAAATTATAGTTTTATCATGATGGATTATCTCTAACTTCAAATATTCTACTCCAGGAGTTAGCAAACAGAGGCTCACTGCATGATTTGACAAAGTTTTATTAGCTCGTAGCCACACCATCATTTCCATATAGTGTATGGCTGCTTTCTCTCTACAAAAACAGAGTTGAGTGATTGCAACAGTAATCGCATTGCCTGTAAAGCCAAAAACATTTACCTCCTGGCCTTTGAAGAAAAAGATCCAGACTAAAACAAAATATCCACAAATGTAACACAAAGGACCACATTTACATTTAAACTGGTTTTAAAATACCACCTTATGAGAGTTCTCTTTTTTTTTTTTCTTCTTTATTTTTATTTTTTTTCTTTTTGAAATGGAGTCTCACTCCGTCTCCCAGGCTGGAATGCAGTGGCACGATCTCGGCTCACTGCAACTTCTGCCTCCCAGGTTCAAACGATTCTCATGCCTCTGCCTCCTGAGTAGGTGGGATTACAGGTGTGCCACTATGCCCAGCTAATTTTTGTATTTTTAGTAGAGACCACGTTTCACCATGTTGGCCAGGCTGGTCTTGAACTCCTGACCTCAAGTGATTCACCTGCGTCGGGCCTCCCAAAGTGCTGGGATTAAGAGGCCTCCTATAGGCATGAGCCACCACACCCCGCCAGGAGGCCTCATCTAATCACCACCATTACACTTGTTCTTTTACCTTTTTAGAGATAGAACTCGTATATTGATACCTTTAAGGGATACAGCAAACATATTCTGAAAAACAAGGAGCAGAAATTAAGGAGAAGAAGAAAGAGAAGGAGGAAAAGGAAGAGGAGGAAGAGCGACAGGAGGAAACATATGTTTGTTTTATTAGGATGCTTTTTTTTATAGGTTATTGGGGAGCAGGTAGCGTGTTTGGTTACATAAGTTCTTTAGTGATGATTGTGAGATTTTGGTGCACCTATCACCCGAGATTAGGAAGCATTTTGATTAATTAGGACAACTAGAGATTTCACGCCCCAGAAATCACGAATGCAGTCTGGGCAGGTGGTCTCTCTTGGAGACTTGCCTGGCTCATCATTGTGCGGCCCTCTCAAGCCTCTTTCTAGAATTGGGCCTGTGTGACCGACAACACTGATAGGTCTTCCTGGCTTTTCCTGGCCATCTCTCACTTGCTCACAATTCCGTGTTTATTCTTTACCACTTACAAATGGAAAACACGTCTTACACAGCCTTAGAAGCAGACGTATCCTCATGTGAAGCACTTTGACCTCTCCTCACTATGGCAATTTATTTAAATACTATCTTTGTATACTTTATATAAACAATTCTTTCTCAGGTATCATTACATTCTCATTTCTTTACTCATAACTTATTCTTAATAATACAAGTATCCCATTTTGATGCTCAGATTATGATAAATTGTTGCCAATTGTTACAGTTTGGCCAAGCAGTTTCTTTGGTGTCACATTTTTGAAACCTTCTATTGTTTGGGGCCAACAACAGGATATTCTAGGGCCATCCTGATCTTTCTCAACTCCCAGGACCCACACAGGCCATCAGTTACCTGCTACCAGAGTCCTGATTCCTTTGGTGTAGAATTATATTAGAGTACAAAATCTGGTCTCTTAGAATTAAGCAAAATTCTCTGCTGAGTCCTTTTTTTTTTTTTTTAAAGACAAAGTCATGTTCTGTTGCCTGAGCTAGAATGTGATGGTGCAATTACAGCTCACTGCAGCCTCAAACTGTTAGGCTGTGCCCATCCTCCCACTTCAGCCTCCCAAGTAGTTAGGACAACAGGCATGTTCCACCACACCCAGTTAGTTTTTAAATCTGTACAGAGACTGAGTCCCACCGTGTCCAGGCTGCTCTCACACTCCTGCCCTCAAGCAATCCTTCCACCTTGGCGTCCTAAAGCTTTGGGATTACAAGCATGAGCCACCGTGCCTGGCCTACTGAATCATCTTGAAGCTG
>NW_022437012.1:2128091-2155138 GCF_009761245.1 Sapajus apella | reverse complement strand
TTTTTTTTTTTTTTTTTTTTTTTTTTTTTTTTTTTTTTTTTTGTCAAGATGGAGTCTCACCCTGTTGCCAGGCTGGAATGCAGTGCCGCAATCTCGGCCCACTGCAGTCTCTGCCTCCCGGTTTCAAGCAATTCTCCTGCCTCAGCCTCCCAAGTAGCTGGGACTACGGGCACGCGCCACCATGCCCAGCTAAGTTTTGTATTTTTAGTAGAGATGGGGTTTCACCATGTTGGCCAAGATGGTCTTAATCTCTTGACCTCGTGATCCGCCTGCCCAAAGTGCTAGGATTACAGGTGTGAGCCACTGCACCTGGCCCTCCCCTTTCAAATTGATTTTTTAATTAAATCCTAGAAAGATAAGAATGTTTAAAATTTGACTTTATGAAGAAAGAAAAGGTTTTCTGACTTCCAAAAGCTCCCTGTTACTTATCAAAAGTAAAGCCTTGTGGGCTGAGACTAGACCATTACAGGTATTGATCGACTTACGACCTATGCAACTTATGATCATTCGACTTGACAACCACAATCGCTAGCCACGACTGCTCCACGTCTGGCAGCGCAAACGTTGCCCAGCTGGGCGTACGACAGTGCGGACCAGCTTCCGGCAGCACTACCATCTCCGTGTGCATATAGCCTACTCAACTTACGAACAAATCATGTTACAACCAGTCTGTCGGAACCAATCGTGGTCGTAAGTCGAGCACTGGCTGTAATATAAACTACAGTATCAAGAAGATACAGAATGACCATGCTGGGGCACTCCATGGGACAGACGAGGGCCTCTCAGGAGGTCTGAGGGAGCACAGCGGGCAGGGAGGGAGCAAAGGGCCAGAGGTGAGCCCACAGTGTCCTCCCCATCTCCCTGGGCTGATATGGAGGAAGGAGACTAAGTCCTATGAAAGCAAAATACTCAGGTGGTTTGGGGGTGGGAGGTTGGATCCAACAGATGGCTCCTCCCCCAATTCTGGGCACTCTGTTAGGTCTTGGGAAGGCTGAGGCCCCCTGCCTAGGAGAACGGGGCCCCAGGGCTGAGTGCCAGGCCCAGAGAGCTCCAGCTTCCAGAGATGCTCACAGGCCCCGAAGATAACAGGGCTGGCTCCCTCTGAGGAAGAGAGCCTGAGGAGGAGGAAGAAGCAGCACTTTGAAGCCAGGGCTTGAAAAAGAGCAACATCAGGCATCAAGGATGGCAGCCCCAGCAAGTGTGGAGGCAAGGGCAGGCCAGCGCAGGGACTTGGGGAGAAGGCCTGACAAGGTCCTGAGGTCCCTAAGCCACTCACACCTCAGTAAGGGATCCAGTGGGGACTCCGTGACAGTTCCAGGCCAGGGGCCATCCTCCTGCCCCTACCCCCTTGAGAAAGAGGGGCGAGAGTGGAGACTCCTTCAGAGAGGAGAAGAACTGATGGGAAGTCTCAACTCTGAAAGGGCTAAGTCTTTGAAAAAAAAAGTCTCTTTTAAATCAGAAAAGACGGAGATGCTTTGACTCAGCGAGTCACCCACCTCTCATCACTCCATAGCCATCCTCAGTGGACTGGAAGTAGATCAAGGTGAGGCCGGGCCAGTGATGGAAAACAAAGACAGGTGCACATCTGGCTGGACCACTCCCAGTCTCCCCACCAGGCAACAGGAGAAAGGGAATGGGGTGGCTCCGCCTGCGATGCACTTTGAGCTCTTGCCTCCAGAGAGTGGGCGGATGCCTCCACCCACACAGCATTTTCACAGCCTCCAGGAGACAAGGCCATCCTTGGTCCCTGCAGACGCAGGGTGCCTGTTCTTCAAAGCCCTTCACAGCTTCACCAATCAACGCTTTCTCTTTGCAGGCTGTGTTGCAACACCATAGTTTTTTTTTTTTTCCTTTTCCAAATAGGATTTTTTTTTTTTTTTTTGAGACAGGGTCTTGCTCTGTTGCCTAGGCTGGAATGCGGTGGCACTGTCTCGGCTGACTGCAACCTCTGCTTCCTGGGTTCAAGCGATTCTTCTGCTTCAGCCTCCCAAGTAGCTGGGATTACAGGAGCCCACCACCACACCCAGCTAATTTTTGTAGTTTTAGTAGAGACAAGGTTTTACCATGTTGCCCAGGGTGGTCTCGAACCCCTGACCTCAAGTGATCCGCCTGCCTCAGCCTCCCAAAATCCTGGGATTGCAGGCATGAACCACCGTGCCCAGCCCAAATGATTGCTTTTAATTTGAATGATGTCTTTTTCTGATACACATGCCCCATCCCAAACTGAAGATTTTCATCTCTTTCTCTTTACACACACACACACACTCACACACACACACTCCCTTTAAGAACGGCCCTGGAAGGCCTGTCCTCCACATGGTCATTATCGGGGACATCCTGGGACAGTCCCATTCGTTTCAGGAGCTACACCTGGTGTCTCTCACCTGTGAGCTGTTCCTCAAGGATGGGAGCAGAATCGCACTTCACAGACACCCGCTTCCAATTCTCCATTTCCAGCACTGTTCCCTTCCTATCAGTCCCCACCCCTAGGAATGCTTAGGATTTAATGCTGTCTGGGAATACTTGCTTTCCAAAAGGAGAAATGCAGAACAACGCAATGCTCATACCTAAGAGATGACTCATCTGCAGTGCATGCTCAGGCAACAGAGAGCAAGGGAAGCCACACTGCGGGGAGGCTGCCTTCCCCAGGGCTTCTCCTGCCTCCCTCAGGGGCCACTCCCTTCACCACCTGCATCACCTGAGAGGCCCCAGTGTGCTCCCCTGGATGTCCAGGCAGGTAAAATAGCTAATCATGAGAAGAATAACCAGCAGCAGCATTTTGGAGCTGTGCACCAGAAAGTCTATTTATTCTAAGCTATCACATGGACTAGCCACTAACTTACTCTTCCTTCACAGAGTAAGAAGCTGAGACACAGAGAGGTCAAGTAAGTTGTGCAAGATGCATAGTTGGTAAGGGGCAGGGCAGGGTTGCTAATGCAGGCATCTCGCCCCAGAGCCCACACCCTAACGCACCACGTGGCCTCCTCTTCAGCTTTTTATAGAGAGAAGGAAATGACGACTCTCCACTTCCTCCTGCTCCCATCTCTGTACATCCTGGGGACAGGAAGAGCCTGGGAAAGAACGGCCCTGGAGCTGACTCAACCACCATGCCCAGGTCTGGGTTGGACCCAGGGTAAGAAAGAGATCCTGGACAGAGAGGGAGCATCACATTGACCAGGAGAAGGGATTCAAGTCACCCACACCCAGTGCTGGGTCCAGGGGCCTAAAGCAAATGGAGTCCAGGTTCTCACCTTTGCAGAGGCCACTGCTGAGATTCCTGGTCTTGGGCTCACAGGTTTATGGACTCTGCCACACTGCAGGCCTGCGTTAGGCTCTGGGATACACAAATAAGTAAGATGGTTCCTGTCACCCGGGAACCATGTGATGGAACCGCTGCACCAACTCTGGGTCTTTTACCAAATAATCTAACCCCAATCTGATTAAAACCCCAGATCTAACTATCAGCTTTCAGGAAATACAGGGGGCAGGGGAAGAACGTGTCAAACTACTCCATGGGGATTCAATCCGCAGAATCTGTGTGGCGCAACAAACGATCCAGGTTTGTCCAAATAAAATACATGCTACAGGGAAGTGAAGAGAGATGGAGGGCTTCTGAGAGACAAATCCACAGCACAGTGCATGGAACCTCGCCGGATCCAGACTAAAACAAAGTAACTTTTTTTTTCTTTTGAGACAGAGTCTCATTCTGTCACCCAGGCTGGAGTACAATGATGCAATCTCGGCTCACTGCAACCTCCGCCTCCCGGGTTCAAGGTTCAAGTGCTTCTCTTGCCTCAGACTCCTGAGTAGCTGGGACTACAGGCGCATGCACCACCACTCCTGGGTACTTTGTGTATTTTTAGTAGCGATGGGTCTCGAACTCCTGACCTCAAATGATCTGCCCACCTCAACCTCCCAAAATGCTGGGATTACAGACGTGAGCCACCGCCGGCCAAAGTAACTCCTTAAAAAAGTGAAGAGACAATTAGAAAGTTTGAATACTGATGGGACATTTGATGATATTGAGGAATTACTATTTATTGGGGGATAGCATAATTTTATTTGTTTACATCTTAAAGTAAGTCTTATATTTATATCTTAGCGATACATACAAAAGTATTTACGGATGCAAATGATGTATTTGCTTAGAAACATTGAGTGAGGAGTCGGGGCATGGGTGGTGGCACATACCTAAAGCAAGGTTGGCCATGAGTTCATCATTGAGGTGGGTGGTGGTCACGTGGGAGTTTATCTTTGCTTTTGTACAGAAATGTTAATAATTAACCTGTGAAATAGAATTCAGGCAAATAAGGACATAGGCCTAGAAATAACCAGTGGCCCTATCTACAGCCAGGTCCTCAGGCCTGAATCTCCGTATCTGGATCCAGCCTCTCCTGCCATCAGGAGCTGAGCTTTTCCTAAATTCCTGTTGCTCCTCAGGAAAGTCACGGGGCTTGAGGTTTCTAATGCCCTGGGCTGGCTCCCCAACTCCCTGAGGACCCAGAATTCCCCAAGTAAACCATCTCTCCTTAGCTACAGAGAGCGCTGATGCTTCCATCGCTTCACAGAAGCCAGACTCTGGAATCATCAAACCCTTTGTAAGAGTCCACTATCTACCCAGCTCTGTGCTCTTTTAGTGTGTCAGCAAATGGGCACGTCAAGCACACCGCGAGGATGTAAGTTGCCTGCATAGGGCGACCCACTTAGCTGGTTTACTCAGGACTGACTTGGTGTTAGCATTGAAGTTTCCCTGGGAAACCCCTACGTCCTGGGCAACCTGGGACAATTGGTCACCCTGAGCCCAACAGTCCATGTTCCTTCCACCATGAAACATGGCTTTTCCAAGTTAATGTGTAGAATGGTCTCAATTTCAAGTGGTTTTCCAATCAAGTTTCCTTAGTAGCAACAGATTTTTTTAAATAATGAGAAAATGAATATTGATGAAAACTGAGAAAACAATGTTGACTGTTAGTTTCACGGTCTGTTTTTCTATTTGGGGCTCATTCATATATTTATGTCAGAAAACTAGATTTTCCACTATTCTTCCTTTCTGTTTCACATAAGGGAGTTAATGTATTGTTTCATGGTGCTTGGCAAAAAGCATCGTGGTTCTCAGGGGACTCCTATCTGGGCAGTCTTGTGATCCCTGGGGCTGAGCAGGCACTCCTTCCTTCCACCCGTGCAGTCTGCCCACTGGCTACCCCCCGCCCCAGGTTAACTGGTGTCTGGGGAAGAGACCGTGTGGTTCAGCTTACATCTGATCACTAGCACCGGAAGGGAGGGCAAACAGGCTTCAACTTGAATGCCAAGCCCAATTGGTGGATTAGTAGTGGCCGCCTGGAGTACCGAGTTGAGAAGGATTCTGAAGCCACATCCAGAACTTGTCAAGGAAGCTCTGATTAACTAGTAACATCTGCCGGGGACAGTTGATGAAGGTTTGCACATGTGCCGTATACCTGCTCTACCAGGCTTAGAAAACACTCATTTTCTAGATAATAATTGCTAATATTTATTGAGCACTCTGAGCAGATACCGAAAACAAAAACAACAACAAAACCGAAAGCGCTTTTCCTAGTCCCTTACTCAGTGGTCCAGACGGAACACTTCTGTGACCTCTGGTCACCAAAATGTGTGGGGATTTTTTTCCTGCCAACCAACCTGTTTCTGCAGCAGACACCACCTGTGTGTCCCATAATTTAACTCTGTTCTGGTACTGTCTACCTTGAGGTAGCATGAGGTGACCACTCAGTCCCACAAGGCTGTCCCTACTTCAGATGCTAACGGCAAGCACAGGGGAGGTCTTGTGTTTCTCACCAACGGGCTGCTCTCAGGGTTCCCACGACTTCCTCCCTGGAGTCAATTACTTTGCTGGAGCAGCTCACAGAACTCACAGAAACACATGTTTACCAGTTTATTATAAAGGATATTACAATGAGGAAAGAAAACAACTCTTTTTTTTTTTTTAAGATTAAGTTTTTCTCTTGCTGCCCAGGCCAGAGTGCCGTGGTACTATCTCGGCTCACTGCAAACTCCGCCTCCCGGGTTCAAGTGATTCTCCTGCTTCAGCCTCCCAAGTAGCTGGGATTATAGGAAACTGCCACCATGCCTGGCGAATTTTTTGTATTTTTAGTAGAGATGGGGTTTCACCATGTTGGCCAGGCCAGTCTCGAACTTATGACCTCAAGTGATCCACTTGCCTCAACCTCCCCACGTGCTAGGATTACAAGCATGATCCACCACGCCCAGTGCAGAAAATAACTCTTATCTGAGGAATGAGAACCCTTTCAAATTATTAGGCCTAGAGAGGAGGCATTGAAATGAGACTGTGATCACATCCTCTTCCCCGCTTTGAGCTATGTTGCATCTCTTGAAACTGCTTGTCATTGTCACAAGTAGCTCTGGATTAACCTACTAATGCCTCACCCAGCATATAACCACACCCTGCAGTGTAACAGTGTATAGCCAATCGTTAATCAAAGTCATTTCTACAAACCAGCGGGAATTTCTGACGGAACTTTGTATCAGCCACTCCCCGTTTCACTTTTGTTTCCTTTAAAAACCTGCCTACAGCAAAGGCCACATGAAGCTCATATCCAGGATCACTTGGGTCTGAGTTTTGGGGGCAGCTGTCCTTATTTTCACCCATGTAAACTATGTTCTTATTTTTTTTAATTTTTGAGACAGGGTTTCACTCTGTCACCCAGGCTGGAGTGCAGTGGTGCAATCACAGCTCACTGCAGCCTCAACCTCCTAGGCTCAAGTAAACTTCCCATCTCAGCTTCCCAAGTAGCTGGGGCTACAGGTGTGTACCACCAAGACTGGCTAATTTTTGTATTTTTTGTTGAGAGAGGATCTCTGTGTTGCCCAGGCTGATCTCAAACTCCTAGGCTCAAGTGATCCTCTCGCCTTGGCCTCCCAAAGTGCTGGGATTACAAGCATAAACCACCACACCCAGCTCAAGTAAATTCTTTAAATCACGTTTCATAGGTTGACGCAGAGGACGAAGATGAGCGTCCTATGGAAGAGGTATGCGGGGTGAGGCATAGGAGAAGAGTCACAGAGCTTCCATTCTCTCTCTGGACATGCCACCCTCTAGGAACCTCCATGTGTTCCACTGTCCAGAAACAACCGAACCAAGTCCTTTTGGGTTTTTATGGAGGATTCATTACATAGGCATAATTGATGAAATCATTGGCCGTTGGTAACCAACTCAACCTTTAGCCCCTCTGCCCTCTCTGAAAGCTAGGAGTGGGAGTGAAATTCCCAATCCTCTTGGCCAGCCAACAATCAATTCATCAGCACACAACATGACACATCGCTTTAGAGATTCCGAGGGTTTCAGTAGTTGTATACCAGGAAATAAGCATGAAGGCCAAACATATATGTTATATCTTGGCCAATCGTGTGGCTCACACCTCACTTTGGGAGGCCAAGGTGGAAAAATCATTTGAGTTCAGGAGTTTGAGACCAGCCCGAGCAACATATCCAGACCTCATCTCTACTAAAAATAATTAAAAAAAAAAAAAAATACCTGGCTCATGCCTGTAGTCCCAGCTACTCAGCAGGCTGAGGTGGGAGGATCGCTTCAGCCCAAAAGATGGAGGCTGCAGTGAACCGCCATCACACCACTTGCACTGCAGCCTAGACAACTGAGCGAGACCTTGTCTCAAAACAAAAAAAAAACATAGCAGGGAGCAGTGGCTCACCCCTATAATCCCAGCACTTTGGGAGGCTGAGGTGGGTGGATCACCTGAGGTCAGGAGTTCAAGACCAGCCTGACCAACATGGAGAAACCCCGTCTCTAGAAAATAAAAAATAAAAATAAACAAAAACATATATTATATCTTATTATGAGTCACATTACTGTATCAGAAGCGCTTACTATATGCTAGTGACTTTGGCACTTGCTTAACACATATTATTGCATCTAATTTCCACAATAACTCTGAGTTAGGAAGGGACTTTACAGCAGAGCGCCACTCTCCAGTAACCTCAGCATCATGTGGGAATTTAATAGAAGAAAATTCTTGGGCCTCACACTAACCCACAGCATCAGAGGCTCTGGGGATGGGCCCCAGCCACCTGGGTTTCAGCAACCTTTCTGGTAATTGACTCACAATGAAGTTTGAGAACCACTCTTCTCTACTGCCTGCTTTTGGCCCCATCCTGCAGCAACCACCCAGTGGAAAGAAACCATGTGAGCTTGGAGCTGAAACACCCCAGTTGCAAGGGCAAACAGGGCAGAAGTGATAAGGCGGTGCTTTCCTAAGCAATGTCCCTGAAGTTTAGAAAGCACCCACGGTGCAGGGCCAAAGATTTCTGGTTTATGATCCTTCAGCTACACTGCCCTCTCTACACTGCTCTCAGGGAAATTTCTGCTCAGCGTTTCAAAAACAGACCCTAACAGAAACAGAGCCTGAAGGTGTTACCCACAAACACGGGGGTTCATTTGCCTGGCGAGTAACAAATGACTCCCCAAAAGAACACAGGTTTGATAAATAGGAGTTTTATTTCTTGGCACAAGTAAGGAGCACCCTGGGTGTATTCTCCAAAGCAGTGTCTCCCTGAGGGAAGTGACAGGAGGGTTTTATTGGGTGATGCAGAGAGCAAAGGGCTCCCAGTGGACCAGGCAGAGCAAGCTGTCAAGCCAGCGCATGGGTTGCCTGTTACAGTCATAGAGCTACATCTCGTCCCAGGTGAATACTTTAGCATGGTCATCAGAAAAGTTCACTGAGGCTCATCTATAAGTTGCTGGGGTCTGTCAGGAGCTGGTTCCAGCCAACTAGGTGATCACATTCCACAAAGGGCTTGGGAAAACCAGGCTGCAGGGAAGAAGGCTGGAAAAGATGCTGATTGCTGGAGTGGATGACATTCCTGTAGTCCCTGGAGAGCCTCCCTGTCTGCTGACATTTTTGGTAAGTTCTCCCTCCCTCCAGGCATTGTTCCCATTCCTCTTCCTTCTTTTCCTTCCTTCCTTCATTTCCTTCCTTCCCTTCCTTCCTTCCCTTCCTTCATTCCTTCCGTCCTTTCCTTGCTTCCTTTCTTTCCTTCCTTCCTTCTTCTTTGCTTCCTTCCCTTCCTCCCTTCCCTTCCTTCCTTCCTTTCCTTCCTTCCTTTCTTCTTCCTTCTTTCTTTCCTTTCATTCCTCCCTTCCCTTCCCTTTCCTTCCTTCCTTCTTTCTTTCTTTCTTCTTTTCTTTTTTTTTTTTTTTTTGAGATAGATGAGACAGTCTCACTCTGTCACCCAGGCTGTAGTGCAGTGGCACAATCTCAGCTCTACCTCCCAAGTTCAAGTGATTCTCAGGCACCCAAATACGCAAATAGCTGGGATTGCAGGCATGTGCCACTACACCTGGCTAATTTTTGTATTTTTAGTAGGGATGAGGTTTCGCCATGTGGCCAGGCTGGTCTTGAATTTCTGACCTCAGGTGATCCACCAGCCTCGGCCTCCCAAAGTGCTGGAATTACAGACATGAACCACTGCACCTGGTGTTCTCATTCTCCTTTCGTTCATTCAGTCGCTCATCAAACGTTGTGAGCACTGCCGTGTGCCACCCACTGTGTCCAGGGCTGAGAATGCAGCTGAGCGATGAAATGGGGCTGCTTTTAGTACACCTCAGTAAATGGAAGCTTCCTCCGTTCCTCCATGGCATCACTCCTCCAGCCCCGTTCTTGAGGAGTCCCCAACCTCCAGCCACAAAGCGTTAAGGCCACTTCAGGAAGGAGCCTCCAGGGCTCCCCACCTGTTGTGCTAATTGTTGGATGTGAGGCAGGGAGCATGGACAGGCAAGTGGACCTCGAAGCACAGGGACAGGCGAGCCCATGGAGGGAGCCACCACCCAGACAGACAGCCCAAATGTCCGCCCAGTGCTCTGGGTCCAGCAGCCCTGGCTGTGAATGCTGCGGCTCATCCGCAGGGGCAGGGTCCGAGCAAGGGGGACTAACACTTACTAAGCACTTACTTACAGGGCACAGCAGGCTTTTTCCGCTCCAGGGAGTCCTCACAACAGCCCTGGGTGTTATCCCTGCTTTTCCAATGAGAACACAGGAAAGCTGTCTGGTCCAACATCCCACAGCTGGGAATCAGGTTTTAGACCATTTGATGACAGCCCGGGCTGTCCCCATAGCTCTGTGCTGCCTCTGCGGAGGGTGGCCACTGGACCTTTCCTTCCACGATATTCCCCCGAGCTGCTTTACCTCGAGGAGTTTGGTGTAGAAATACAGAGCCCTGATCTCACCTCTAACCAGCGGTGTGGACCCCTTAGTCTCTCCTCCCTGGAGACCTTTATTTCCTCACCTGTAGACTGACAGGGTAAGAAGGCCCAGGTCTCTGTCCTTTCCGGCTCCACACCCCTGAACTCTGGTCCCATCTGCCCTTGAACCAGTATCTCCTACACCCCCAGGCAGGGTCCACAATGAAAATGCAGCGTCCCTGGCCCAAAAACTATTCAGAATGTCAAAATGGTGACAGCAGAGCTTAAAGCAAGCACGGCTCCTTCTGAAACAGGGACCTGTGTGGGGGTCACACACTCATGAAGCTGGCCCTGGTTCAATAGATACGGGCAGAATTTGGTGGCCCTAAAGAGGAGCCACGTGCCATCCATTGCGTGTTCTTAGTGTAGGGGCTCCTGTACCTCATGTCCTAAGGAGTGCCTGGAAGACAGGAAGCTGCCGGCAGGGGCCTGTGGCTGACATGAAGAGCAGCCAAGCCAGGAGCCATTCTTCCCTCCACACCTGCTAGCAGGTGGCCAGGTCCAGACTCACACCTGGTGTATGCCAATCATGGCACTTCCATCCCCACTCTCCTTGAGTGAGATGGGCCATGCCTTCTGCTGGGATTTGTGGGAAAGATTTCACCTTTTTTATCGGCCGAGCGTTGTGGCTCACGCCTGTAATCCAAGCACTTTGGAAGCCAAGGCGGAAGGATCACCTGAGGTCGGGAGTTCAAGACCAGCCTGATGAACATGGTGAAACCCCGTCTTTAAAAAAAAAAAAAGAGAGATTTCACCTTTTCTGATCCTTATAACCCCTCTTTACACTGATTTGGGCCACTGTGGTACCTTCTGCTTAGCCCCATGTGTGTGTCTGTGTGGCCTCTCTATTCTCCAAACGGTCACTGTCTTGAGTTGGTGACAAAACTTACGATCTGAAGAAAGGTATAATGTAGAAAAACACAAGCTTAAAACTGATGGTAGAAAAACTACCATGCATTTCTGCATCGCTCGCTGGAATGCTCACTCTTGACGCCTTCACCTCCCAGGGCTGACTTTCCAGAGGCTGCCATGCTGAGAGGAGGCCCAAGCTCCCCCACATGGATAGGCTCCATGGAGAAGCCCTGAGAGAAGCGTTAGCTCATGGCTGACCCAGGCACCTGACTGCACCCACATGAGCATCCCCCAGATGGAAACACCGTAGAACAAAGCAAGACTGCATGCTAGACCTCACAGTTCCTTAAGTCAGGCTACGCCCACCCCAGGGCTCCCCTGCTGGCCAGACGATGCAAATTCTGTGGGCTTATACAATTTGGTGGAGTCTCTTTAAAGCAGAAGATGTAAAATTATTTATCTCATATTAGGTTTGAAAGCTAATATTTATTTAGAAGAGACCCATTCACGAGTGAGGACTTGAAGCTTGAGCCATGCACCTCCCTGGCTCCAAGCCAGCTGTTTCTGAACTACAGTCTTCTGTCTTAGTCCGTTTGTGCTTCTAGAACAAAATGCCTGAGACCAGGTCATTTATTTTTTTTTTATTTTTATTTATTTATTTTGAGACAGAGTCTCACTCTGTCTCCAGGCTGGAGTGTAGTGGCACAATCTTGGCTCACTGCAATCTCCACCTCCCGTGTTCAAGAGATTCTCCTGCCTCAGCCTCCCAAGTAGCTGGGACTACAGATACGCAACACCACACTCAGCTAATTTATGCATTTTTTAGTAGAGACGGGGTTTTGCCATGTTGGCCAGGATGATCTCGATCTCGTGACCTCGTGATCCGCCTGCCTCAGCCTCCCAAAGTGCTGGGATTACAGGTGTGAGCCACCGCACCCAGCCAATTTATTTATTAAATTTTATTTTTTTACAGTTCTTGAGGCTGGGAAGTCATCAAGGCACCAGCAGGCTAGGTGTCTAGTGAGGGCCTATTCCTCATAGATGGCACTGTCAGATGTCCTCATGTGGCAGAAGGAATGAGGGTAGCAAAGTCTCTCCCTTCAGCCCGTTTTTAAGGACAGTAATCCCACCCATGAGGACAGTGCCCTTGTGGCCAAATCTCCTCCTAAGGGTCCCATTTCTTAATAAGGTGCAACATGAATTTTGCGTTGACTTGAACATTCAAACCACAGCCCTTCCAGTCTCTCAAAGGGCTGGAAGTGGGAGGGGTCAAGGAATGACCCTTGACTAAGGGAGTTGGATCACCACTACAAAAGCAGCAGCAGGGGTGGAAGGCTGGACCTTGGCCTGGGATGAGGATACAGGAACGTGGCAGGCCCTGGATGCTAGACCTCCAGGGCAGAGCACCAGTACACGTCAGTAAATGGAAGCTTCCTCCTTTCCCCCATTGGCACTGCTCCTCCAGCCCCATTCCAGAGGAGTCCCTAACCCCAGCCAGGACCAGAAGCCAGGCTGACTACCATGCAGGGAGGAATTCCTCCTATTCCCTGTATGAGAAATGGGAATTTTACCACCATCCCTAGAATGCAGAAGCAACATTAACACTAACATTTATGCTTTTCATTGTTGTTGCTGCATTTGGGACTCCCAGCACTAGATAATATGATTGCTAAGCCATTGCCATTTGTTACTCCACTAAGGGACCTGTGGGACATCCCGCTTCCATAGGTTCTAGTGTCACTGCAGCCAGAGGCTATGTGGGAGATGGGGAGAGACCAGGTGCGCTCCTGCCATAGGGCTTCCCCATTACTGGGTAAACTGAGGCTTGGCCTGATGTCTTTCTAATTTAAAATCACAGGACCAAGACCTGCACCACTGGGTGAAAAGAAAGCACCTGTCCCTGCTCAGGAGACACTGAGAGACCTTGGCGGTTGTGATGGGGGTCGGGGGGTAGAAATAGACAAAAAGATATACACAAGAAATAGCTGAAAAACAAATAAAGTGAATGCTAATGCATACTGTGCAAACTGACTGAGCATATTCCTGGGTAGAGTGGCCAGTGTGCACAGCCAAGTCCACATGCTAAGTGTGGTGGTCAACTCTCTAGGGAGCCCCTGGCTTCAATGTGTGGGGCTTTTTCCTCCACTTCAGTTTCAAGTCCCACAGCAAACTGTTTGGCCTGCTGGGCCTGGACGTAGGAACGTAGATCCAGGGTGTGGATCGGAATGCTCCTCCAGCCTTCCCTCCCTTGGGTGTCTCTGTGCAGTGGCCTTTGTCTCTGTCCTGCTGGAAAGGGGATTTCTTAGGCAGAGAGGAGGGCAGTGGCCACTGCCTGCCCCACCTATGGAGAGCCCAGAGGAACAAGGGACTTCCAATTGTACATATAATGCCCCAGAACTGTCCCATTTGGGTTGGCTAGGCACCCCCCCACCAGATCCATCCATCACTGTCACCACCCCCAGCCCACGTGCCCCTTGCCACGGCCAGGAATGACAGGATTCTGAGATTGTGGCTCCATTGGGAACCGGTAACATGGGCAAGGGGGAGAGGGCCAATCTCCCCCTGGAGAACAGGGCAGTGCTACCAAAAGATGGGGGAAAGAGACACAGAGGCACTAAAATCTCTTATGTCTCCAAGATGTGTATATGTTGGAGGCAGTGGGGTGCCAGGTGTGGGTAGGGAAATAGATTCTTTGTCTGTAATGTCAGGCAGAGGCCAGCAGAGGGAGGTGTTGGAATGCGTTGGGATTCGTGGGCCCTCCACCCACAGACAGGGCTTGGGAAGCCAAGTTTCTTCCTGACTGAGACACTTCTGTTGGTGACCTGGGTGGTTCAATGCACACTAACTTTGTCTTATGTACAAAACTATTTAAAACACTATAAAATTACTTTCAGGCTACGTGTATAAGAGGTATTAAAAAAATTAATTTCATGTTTAGACTTGGGCACCATCTCCAAGATATCTCATTCTGCATATGCAGATATTCCAAAATCTGGAAAAAAAAAAAAATCCAAAATCTGAAACACGTCTGTTCCCAAGTATTTCAGATAAAGGACACTCAATCTGCATTGAATTAACAGCACTGCCCAGCCCAGCCAGCCTGTCCAGGGACATGAAATCCCTGCATCCACAATTGCCCGCTGGCTCCAGATCCCACTTAGACTTTCCCCAGAGGGAGGCATTTCCTGCTCCCCTGCTCACCATGCAGGCAGCTGGGCATTCTGGAAGGTCTCCAGGAAATGCCGCTGGAAGATTTCTGAGACTCTTTAAGCAAACCCAGGCCTTCACGGAGCACCCAGATTGCCAGTGGTGAGTCTAGAGCCCAAGTGCCGTGCTGAGAGTGCTGATCCTGCAGAAAGGCGTGAATTTAGAACCCCAGAGGCATACATCCCGGGGTCAATTGCCTGACTTCCTTGTGCCTCTATTTCCTCTCCCTAAAATGGAGATAAAGAAGCACCTGCCCCAAAAGGGTGATGTGAGGAATAAATGAAACAAACAATACATCCTAGAGTGCCTAGCACGGTATCTAGTACATAAGTGCTCAACAAATATCATAATAATATTATGATCCCTAACACACACACACATAGGAATAACCTACTTAACTGGTTGCACATAAATCTGTCCCAAATATTTGCAGCCGACACCTTCAGGTAGCAACAACCCATCATAACGGATAGAAAGCCCTTTAAATGCCAGTGGGCTCCCTGCCTTCTTAAGGACATGTGACCCAACTTTTCCAATTCACTTGAGGTCACAGAACATCAGTCAGTATACTATATGTTTTTGTTTTATTTTAATTCTGAGGGTACATAGTTGTATATATTTATGGGTTACGTTGGAGGTCTGGATACAGCATGCAATGTGTAATAATCACATCAGCGTATATAGGGTGTCCATCACCTCAAGCATTTATCTTTTGTGTTTCAAACAATCCAGTGATAGCTTGTACGTATTTTTAAAGGTACAATTAATTTTTTTTACTATTGTCTTCCTGCTGTGCTAGCAAATACTAGGTCTTATTTATTCCTTCTATTTTTTGTGCTCCTTAATCATCCCTCATTCACCTCCATCCTCACCCTCCCCAACTACCCTTCTCAGCTTCCGGTAACCGCCTTCTACTCTTCATCTCCACGACTTCAATTGTTTTGATGTTTAGCTCCCACAGAGAAGTGAGAACATGTGATGGTTGTCTTTCTGCGCCCGGCTTATTTCACATAACATAATGACCTCCAGTTCAATCCCGTTGTTGCAAATGATAGGATTTTATTCTTTTTTATAGCTGAATAGTATTCTGTTGTGTATACATACCACTTTTTATTTATTTATTTTTTATTTTTTTAAAGATGGGGTTTCACCATATTGGTCAGGCTGGTCTCGAACTCCTGACCTCAGGTGATCTGCCCACCTCAGCCTTCCAAAGTGCTGGGATTACAGGCGTGAGCCACTGCGCCCCGCCATACCACTTTTTTTTACAGACACTCAGGCTGTTCCCAAATCTTGGCTATTGTGAACAGTGCTGCAATAAACATTGAGAGTGCAGAAACCTCTTCAATATACCGATTTCCTTTCTGTTGAGTATGCACCTAGGAGTGGGATTGCTGGATAATATGAGAGCTCTATGTTTAGTATTTGAGGAACCTCCAAACTGTTCTCCATAGTGATTGTACTAATTTACATTCCCACCAAATAGTGAGTGAGAGTTCCCTTTCCTCCACATCCTCACCAGCATTTATTATTGCCTGTCTTTCAGATAAAAGCCATTTAACTGGGGTGAGATGATATTTCACCGCAGTTTTAATTTCATTTCTCTGATGATCATTGATGCTGAGCACCTTTTCACATACCTGTTTGCCATTTATATGTCTTCTTTTGAGATATGGCTATTCAGATCTTTTGCCCATTTAAAATCTATTATTAGATTTTGTTTTTCTATAGAGTTGTCGGAGCTCCTTCTATGTTCTGGTTATTAACCTCTTGTCAGATAGGTACTTTTTTTTTTTTTTGAGATGGAGTTTCACTCATGTTACCCAGGCTGGAGTGCAATGGCGCAATCTCGGCTCATCGCAACCTCCGCCTCCTGGGTTCAGGCAATTCTTCTGCCTCAGGCTCCTGAGTAGCTGGGATTACAGGCACGCGCCACCATGCCCAGCTAATTTTTTGTAGTTTTAGTAGAGACGGGGTTTCACCGTGTTGACCAGGATGGTCTCGATCTGTTGACCTCGTGATCCACCCGCCTCAGCCTCCCAAAGTGCTGGGGTTACAGGCGTGAGCCACCGCGCCCGGCCAGATAGATACTTTTTAAATATTTTCTCCATTCTGTGGGTTGTCTTTTCACTTTGTTGATTGCTTCCTTTGCTGTGAAGAAGCTTTTTAACTTGTTGTGATCCCATTTGTTCATTTTGGCTTTGGTTGCTGTGCCTGAAAGCAAACAAAAGCCTTTTCCCACTCCAGTGCCCTGGAGAGTTTCACCAACGTTATTTTTAGTTAGTTTCATAGTTTGGGACCTTAGATGTAAGACTTTAATCCATTTTGATTTGATTTTTGTATATGAACAGACATAGGGTTCTAGTTTCATTCTTCTGCATATGGATATCCAATTTTTCCCCAGCACCATCTATTGAAGAAACAGTCTTTTCCCCAATGTATGTTCTTGGAAACTTTGTCAAAAATAAGTTTACTGCAGATGTATGAATTTATTTTTGTGCTATTTTGTTTCATTAGTCTATGTGTCTGTTTTTATGCCAGTACCAAGTCATTTTGATTACTATAGTTCTGTAGTATAAGTCAGGCAATGTGATTCCTCCAGGTTTTTTTTTTTTTTTTTTTTTTTGCTTAGGATAGCTCTGGCTATTTGGGTCTTTTGTGGTTCCATATTAATTTTAGATTTTTTTTCTATTTCTGTGAAGAATATCATTGGTATTTTGATACGGATTGCATTAAATCTGTAGATTGCTTTGGGTAACATATTTTAATGATATCAATTCTTCCAATGCGTGAACATGGAATATCCATTTTTTTGTGTCCTCTTCAATTTCATCCACCAATGTTTTGTAATTTTCATTGTAGAGATCTTTCACTTCTTGGTTAATTCCTAAGTATTTCATTTTATTTGTAGCTATTATAAATGGCATTACTTTCTTGATTTTTTTTTTCAGATTGTTCAATGTTGACGTTTACAAATTTTTTTGTTTTGTATGTTGACTTTGTTTGCTGCAACTTTACCGAATTTATTTATCAGTTCTAATAGTTTTTTTTGGGGGGGGGGTTGGGTCTTTAGGTTTTTCCAAATTTAAAATTACATCATCTGCAAACAAGGATAAATTTGACTTCTTCCGTTCCAATTTGCATGCTCTTCATTTCTCTCTCATCTGATTGGTCTAGCCAGAATTTCCAGTACTACCTTGAATAACAGTGGTGACAGTGGGCATCCTTGTTGTGTTCCAGATCTTAGATGAAAGGCTTTCAGTTTTTCCTCATTCAGTATGATACTAACTGTGGGTCTGTCACATATAGCTTTTATTATGTTAAGGTATGCTCCTTCTACACCCAGTTTTTTGAGGGTTTTTATCATGAAGGGATATTGAACTTTACCAAATGCATGTTTAGCATTAATTAAAATGATTTATGTTTTCTTATCCCTCACTCTGTAAATATCATGCATTGTATTGATTGATTTGCATATGTTGAATCGGCCTCACCTCCCTGGGATAAATCCCACTTGGTCATGATGAATGATTTTTTTTAACATATTGTTGAATTCAGTTTGATAGTATTTTGTTGAAGATTTTTTTTGTCAATATTCATCAGAGATATTGGCCTGTCGTTTTCATTGTATGCTATGTCTTTTTCTGGTTTTGAGTTCAGGGTAATGCTGGCCTCGTAGAATGAGTCTGGAAGTATCACCTCCTCTTCTGTTTTTCAGAATAGTTTTAGTAGGATTCATACTAGTGCTTAACTATTTGGTAGAATTCAGCAGTGAAACCAAGTATGCTATGTTAATTCAGCACAGGTTGAGTATCATTTATCTAAAATACTTGGGACAAGAAGGGTCTCAGATTTCAGATATTTTTAAAGATTTTGGAATATTTGCTTATACATAATGAGATATCTTGGATATGGGGCCCAAGGCTAAACATTAAACTTCTATGTGTGTTATCTACATCTGTACACATAGTCTAAAGGTAATTTTACACAATTTTTTTAGTAATTTTCTGCATGGAACAAAGTTTGTGTACAGTGAACTATCAGAAAGCAAAGATGGCACGATCTCAGCCACATGTGTGGACAACCTATGGTTGTTTGCTCCTGACTCTGAATTTATATGCTACCAATAGGCAATCATTTTCTTACCATTATTCACATGTATTTAAGAGTAAAAAATCTTACATAGCATTAATAGAGTGAAAAAGTAACAGTAGCATCACCAGAACGCCTGGAAAACAGCAGCAACAAGCAACGGTAGGCTTTTGTTGTCATTTTTAGTAGGGCTTGTTTTTCGGTTTTTTGAGTTTTGTTTGTTTGTTTCTGAGATCATTTTTAGTGGAGTTTGTTTTTTGGTTTTTGTGTTTTGTTTGTTTGTTTCTGAGACAGGCTGGAGTGCAGTGGCATGATCGTGGCTCACTGCAGCCTCAATCTCCCCAGGCTCGGGTGATCCTCCTGCCTCTGCCTCTCATGTAGCTGGGACTACAGGCACATGCCACCATGCTCAGCTACTTTTTAAATTTTTTGTAGAGATGGTTTTCGCTATGTTGCCAAAGCTGGTCTCCAGCTCCTGGGCTTGCCATCCTCCCCTCTCAATCAACCTCTAAAACTCTGGGGTTAAAGGTATGAGCCACCAGGGTCCAACTGATGTTGTGTTTTGATTAAAAAGTTACTGTGTGCTGTATTTTACTTTGTAGGTGAGAAGAAACATCAGAAGCAGTTGAGGGCCCAGGAAGTGGGTCTTGTAGAGATGAGGAGGTGTTGCTCCTGCACGGCTTTTAGAATGTTTCCTCCAGAGTCATCTGTCTTATTTCACAGCTGATTTTGTCTTAAAGTCTCTGTTGGATTTTGTAAACTGACATGATGTCTTGCTCTGTTATACTGCTCTGGCCCTTCAATAAGCCCATCACACATTTTCACCACATGGTCTATAGGCACCTTTTCTGCAGTGTTACACTAACAGTCATCTCTATTATGATGATCAACTTGATTCAGAACCAGTTTGGCTTTTTCGCCATCAGTAAATGAATGAACAACTAGACCCTCCTATTGATGTTAAAAATATCTTCAATATCCACTTCTCTGCTGAGAGACAGATTCTGGAGTTCTTTTTTTTTTTTTTTTTTTTTTTTTATATGTGTAAGGAAGTCAGACACTGTTTTTTTCTCACTTGACATGTGGAATCCCCCAAAATCATCACCTTGTTCATTGTCATCACTGAACGTAGTTGCAGGCCAGAGGTTGTGCCAGGCATGCATAACTGTCTTTAGTCACTGTGGTTTAAACATTTACAACAGCATATATGGCATCTTTCTTGCTAAACTTCTTTTGGAAACCTTCGGCACCCACACTTCTGTTCACTGCTGCTAGTGTGCTGTTCAAGAAAGTGTTTTTATATTTACCCTTCATTGATTTAAGGATACCCTGGCTGGATTAATAAAGTCATGTTTGTGGAAAGTACATGGAATAGATATCATTTTTTATGAGAATTTCAGCCAGAGGATGAGCAGAACAGTTGTCAAGAAACAACAAAATCTTGGAGTCAACATCCAGTTAAGCTTCCCAGCAGCGAGCATGAGCCACTGGTACAAAATGTTTGTGAAAGCAATCAGAAAAGATGTCCCTAGTGACTCATGCCTTTCTGTTATCATCATAATAAACTAGTAAGAAAGACTTTCCTTGAAAACAGCAAGGATGCAAGCTTTTTCCTATCAAGGCAAGTCTATGCTTAGCATGCCTGCTGCATCAGCACATCCCAGCACAGCTCTTCAGTCTGTGGCATCCTTAATTCCTGTGAGATCTATCTCATTCGCTGCGGTCAGTGTCTTACTGGGGCAATAATGCTAAAACAGTGATGCTTCATCAGCATTATAGACTTATTCTGGCATCAGATTTTCATCGGCAATGCCCTTGGCAAACTCTTCAATTAATTACTCCACTGCTTTGTGATCAGCAGATGTTTAATCACCAGAAATCTTTAAAAATGTAATGTTACGGCCGGGCCTGGTGGCTCATGCCTGTAATCCAAGCACTTTGGAGGCCAAGGTGGGCGAATCACCTGAGGTCAGGAGTTCAAGACCAGCCTGACCATCATGGTGAAACCTCGTCTTTATAAAAAAAAAAAAAAAAAAAAAAAAGTAATGTTGTGCCTTTTCTTACATTTCTGCAAAAAATCTGTTGAATATTTACAGTTCCCTTCAACTCTTAGTTCATTGTGACAGATCTTTGCTTGTTTCGTGATCAGCATACCATTAAGGGACACGTGTTCATGATGATGCTGATAGATCCACTCTTCCAGTACACAGTTGGGATCTTCATTTTTAGCTTTAAATAGTGTTTTTCTATGTTTCGTTAACTTCTTCTGCTCATCACTCTCAGTGTAGAGCATCAACAGTTTATCCCTGTGCTTCTCCAGGTCATACACAGTGGCCGTTAGAACACTACACTCTTCCGTAAGATGGTGCACACTTGCACTGCTGTCCAGCTTTTTCAACAGCTTGACTTTCTGTGCTATACATGCAAATATTTCCTCTTTTTCTTCTGCTCTCGCCCATAAAGGTATCTGCAGGCCTTTGTGACATTTTCTTATTTATTTATTTTAAGACGAGGTTTCACCATGTTGAACTCCTGACCTCAGGTGATCCGCCTGCCTTGGCCTCCAAAGTGCTTGGATTACACCATGCCTGGCCCAACATTTTTAAGAACATCTCTATACTACAGAGAAGAGAATTTAAAAAAAACAAAAACAAAAAACAAACAAAAAAAAAAACAAGAAAACAATGAATAATGCACACACTTTGAGGTCTTGGCTCCATGTAGTGCAATGTGGGGAACCTGCCATTGGCACATCCAACCTGCACACATGTTACCCTTCATGGATGTGCTTGTATGGGCAGAAAAGATACATTGCAGCTGAAGGGAACTGGGATTGTCTTTTTTCCCTTGGGGACTCCAAATAAACCATATGTTGTACACCTGCATTTTAACTGCAATCCATCACATGAGGCAAAATTTTCCACTTGTGATATCAAATCCGCACTCAAAAGTTTTGGGTTTTGAGCCAAGTGTGGTAGTGCATGCCTATAGTCCTGGCTACTCAGGAGGCTGAGGTGGGAGGATATTGGAGCCCAAGAGATCAAGGCTGCAGTGAGCTATAATTGCACCACTGCACTCCAGCCTGGGCAAGAGAGTGAGACCCTGTCTCTAAGAAAATAAAATTAAATAAAATAAAATTTAAAAGTTTTAGGTTTGGGAGCATTTCAGGTTTTGAACTTTTGAATTAGGGGTGCTCAACCTGTAATGGTTTCAGGGACCCTGTTTGATGGTAGAGGAACCTCTGGAGGGCGCTTTCCTTGGTTGTCACTTGTGTTGGACACGTGAAATTACTAAATAAGTGGCATGTGGATAGGCAAGAATAGCTTCTCTCTCAAGGTATGTGTGTAGACTGAGGCAGCTACATAGATCTCCAGTGCGCGTGTGCGCGCGCACACACACACACACACACACACACACACACAGTGAGAGAGAGAGAGAGAGAGAGAGAGAGAGAGAGAGAGAGAGAGAGGCAGTCTTTAACTTTCCATATTTACTTACAGGAAGAGCCAGCCCAACCCTCCACTTCTGAGCTCATGTTGCTCTGGGGCAATTATAAGCAAATAAAACTCCAAGATCAAAACATCTCCTGAGAACCCAGAACAGGTGAAAAGAGTAGAGCAACAAACAGGAAAGCAGAAAGCCTTGAGGGCAGAGGTTTGCAACCTCAACTGCATAGTAAAATCACCTAGGGAAGTTAAAAAAAAAAAAAAAAAAGCTCTCGTCCAATCACACCAAAATTCTGAGTTCTTTGTTCTAGGGTAGGGGTTTGGTGGTGTTTTCTAAAGCTCCCAAGTGGGCCGGACATGGCGAATCATGCCTGTAATCTCAGCCCTTTGGGAGGCTTGAGGTGAGAGGATCATTTGAGGCCAAGAATTCATGACTAGCCTTGGCAATACAGCAAGACCTCCCGCCCCTCTCTACAAAAAAAAGGTTTTAAAAGTTAGCCAGGTGTGGTGGTGCACACCTGTAATCCCAGTCACCTGGGAGGGTGAGGCGGAAGGATACCTTGAACCTAAAAGGTCAAGGCTACAATGAACATGCCACTGCACTCCAGCCTGGATGACAAAGTGAGACTCTGTCCCCCAAAAAACATAAAAATAAAAGTTTAAAAGCTCCCAGGTGATTCTAATGTGCAGTTAGAGTTGGCAACCCTACCTTAGAGTCTGACCTCAAGAGTTTCACTTTACCCTCAGAGTAAATTCCCTAGAGGTTGACTTTACATTTCTATACTGCCAAATAGTCTGAGAATTAGAGACTGTTACTGTTAACCAGTATCTTCACATTAAAAGTACTTTCTTCCACTTCTTGGAGGGAAGTAAATCATCCATTTACAACTAAATGTTAATTAGTTTCTCAGTAATTGAGTTCTAGGTCAATGAAGAAAAGTTGGAAAATGTGGTGAAGGGCACTTGGGTTGACTGTGCCCCAGCCACAGCTGAAGAGTCTAGGACAGTGGTTTTGAACCAGCCAGCCCAAACTGTTCAATCTGATCCTCTGCAGCAGGGTCCAAGGGTCCAAGCATCACCCTCCCCCTTTTCCCCTCCTTTTTTTTAAAGAGAGACAGGGTTGTGCTCTTTCACCCAGGCTGGAGTGCAATGACATGACCATAGCTCACTGTGACCTTGAATTCCTGAGCTTAAGCGATCCTCCCAACTCAGCCTTCCAAGTAACCAGAACTACAGGCATGTGCCACCATGTCTGAAATACATATACATAGCTTGAAAGAGAGACAGACAGAGAGTCTTACTACATTGCCAGAGCTAGTCTTGAAGTCCTGCCTTCAAATTATCCTCCCATCTCAGCCTCTAAAAGCACTGGGCAGGCATCCATATTTTTAAAAGCTCCCCAACTCCCCATGGGATTCCACTGAGCAGCCAAAGAGGAGAACCACCAGTATAGTGGGAGAAAGTATCAGAAAGCAGAATATTAGTACAGGAAGTAGAAGAAATATATCACCTGTTGTCAGTGTTGAGGTTGAGAGCACAGTACTCCCAAAATACAGTGTTTTGGCATGCTGAGCACTTTTGAATTAAAGGACATTAGAAAGCCTCAGAAGCTGTCTCAGAACCAAGGATTTTCTTGGGTTTTTTTGTTTGTTTGTTTGTTTTGAGACGGAGTCTTGCACTGTAGTGCAGTGACAAAATCTCGGCTCCCTGCAATCTCTGCCTCCTGGGTTCAAGCAATTCTCCTGCCTCAGCCTCCCGGGACTACGGGTGTGCGCCACCACACCTAGCTAATTTTTTTGTCTATTTAGTAGAGACGGGGTCTCACCACGTTGGCCAGGATGGTCTTGATCTCCTGACCTCGTGATCCACCCACCTCGGCCTCCCAAAGTGCTGGGATTACAGGCGTGAGCCACCGTGCCGGGCCAAGAACCAAGGATTTGCTAACCTCTTTTTCTCCGTTCACCAAACCCCCATTACAATGCGCAGGGAGGACCTCTCTCTGGAAGTTCCCTTATGTGACTAGAAAAACCTTCTTCCAAAAGGAATGCAATTTCTGAAGACCCTCTCCTTAGAACGTCATCAAATACACAGGAAATACTGATTACTGGAGAAGAGAAAATTCTAAAAGTAGTCACCATACCCTGGAAGACATTTTATCTATTTTTCTGAGGGCAGCTCCAAGAGATTACCTGGGATACTTTATCTGCATAATAAGACAACCTTTGCTCAGAGTGAGATTCTTTTGGAAACCTTCGACACCCACCCTTCTGTTTTTAGGCTGATAAGGGGTTCCGGACAAACAAAAGTCATTCTCACATGCCTTCAATTCGAAATAATGTGTATGTCATACTGCTGTGTTCTGAGCCCTTCATGATGAAACAGCTGTGGCCAGGCCTACTATTCTTTGACTGTCAAATAGAGCAAATGTGTGTGTTTGCCCTGAGGTGCCATCTGTCTGCTGGGCACCCTTGTTCAGACCTTAACTCTAGGCCCACTCATTCACCTTCAGTAGGGAAGGCTGATGCCGGCATGGGGGGGGGGGGCGGGCAGAGAAGACATTTTCACATTACGCACCCGGGACACAGGTCATGCACAGCTTCCAGCCCACTTGCACCCTATCTCAAGCATGTTAGCACACTCCGTCTCTTCCCCTGCCTTCCTGCTGCGCGTTTCCAATTGATCTAACGTGCCGTGTGATTCAGGCATCCTAATTTGCCCTATGAGCCTTTCTATTTTGTGACCTCTGTACCAGCCTGTCCGGTGCTGTATTTAGAGGCTTCCATAGCGTACAGATGATTCTCTACATGACAGAACTTGGACAAAGATATTCATTAGTGTGGCTGGTTGGTGGGGGACTCTGAAGTGACCTAGTTGTTCAACTAAAATGAACAAATAAAATGCAGCGGATGAATAGCAGGGTAATCACAGCAGTGAGAGGCAATGAACTAGATTAGGAGCTTACAAACTATTTTTATCATGAGCCACAACATAGAGATACTTTTCGCATTGTAACATGGGATCTATCTGCCTATCTATCTATCCATCTGTTCATCTTTGAAAAAATTCATAAAAATATATTTAATTATGTCTGAGGCAGTCTGACTTTTCTTCTTTTCTTTTTGAGATGAGGTCTCGCTCTGTGGCCCAGGCTGGAGTGCAGTGGTGTGATCTCGTCTCACTGCAACCTCTGCCTACTGGGTGTAAGCCATTCTCTGCCTCAGCCTCCCAAGTAGCTGGGATTCCAGGTGCATGCCACCAGGCAGGGCTAATTTTTTGTATTTTCAGTAGAGACGAGGTTTCACCGTCTTGGCCAAGCTGGTCTTATACTCCTGACCTCGTGATCCACCTGCCTCGGCCTTCCAAAGTGCTAGGATCACAGGCATGAGCCACTGCACTTGGCCTTTCTATTCATTTTTAATATTTGCCAGTTATGTCCTTACCACACTGATTCACTAGCCACCAGTGGGGCCTAACTTCTCAATTGCAAAGCACTGACTTCAATGTAAATGTACATCAGCAGAGACAGTCTTCAGTCATACTGCTGAGTAAGAAGAGTAGGAAACAGAGCAGGATTTATAGCACAATGCAAGGAAACAAAATCCACACACGCTCACACAAAGATACACATTTAGTTACAGATATATGTCAAACACATTAGAGGGTGTGCCATTATGGGGAATGAAAATAGAGCTTAAGGAAGAACGTGAAAAACCAACCCCAGAAAGACCTTGAATATGAGGATTCTGTCAATATGCCATGATCTGAGAAGAACAGTTAATGGGCTCTGAACCCAGGTCCAGCCAAACAAAAAGATGGAGTGGAGGCGGGTCTCCTGCTGGAAAAGAAGTTTGAGAATCACGTATATATTCCCAAAGTGCTTAGGAGCTGGAGAGTGTTGCACTTAGACACTTAAATGTGTCATTAAAATTGGTTCATAAGGATCAGAGATACAATATCTTCCGGCGCAAAGATGGAAGAGAGAAGGGTCCCCTCGCCATCAGTGTAGGTGAGACCAGCTAAAAGGAAGTGTCGGCTTAGAAGTTTGCAGTCACAGAGCAAGACTGGTGCCTGTATCCGCCACGTGCTTCAGGGGAGGGGGCCTGGGACCAGGGCCAGCTGCCCCTAAGGAAGGGCTCTCTGTTGGGTGGACAGCCCAGCCTCAGTGCTAGCCCTTTCTTATCCATGGTCCCTGTGGCCCAGGAGGCCATGATTAATGCCACATGACACTGCCCGCAGCCCTTGGTTACAGCTTTTGCGGACAGTGTTAGGGCCCTAGCTCTGGAGGAACCAGCCCTCAAACTGCTGGGTTATCATTACACTGAGCAGCCTGGCTCTACTGGGCTATGGAGATTCTCCCTGAGGAATCTGAGCCCAGAAGTGGAGAGGTGATTTGCCATGAGGGGTGGGGCTGCTGCAGAGCAGTCACGAGGTAGAGTCCGGCCAGGAGGCTGCAGCGGGCGTCGAGGTGGGGAAGGCAGATGGTAGTGGGATAGTGAGATGCAGATGCTGCAAGCATGGCTGAGTTATCTCAGCAGCACAGCAACAGAGCTGGTCTTACAAGCTCAGCTCTTACGAGGGCCAGCAGGTGACATGGAGGACGGACAGAGCCAAGGGTAAGTCTGGTGGGGTCCACAGAGCACAGCCTGTTCATAGGGCCACCCTGCGGAGCTGTGGCCATTATTCCCATGTGGCCAAGTGACCCTCAGGGTTCCAGACTGTCTCATTTTCTTTTTGTTTTTCTTTTTTTTAAATTTTTTTTATTTATTATTTTTTTTAAAAGAAAGAGAGAAAGAAAGAAAAAATAATAATAATAATAATAAATGAAGGAGAGGAAGAAAGAGGAAGAGGAAGAGGGAGAGAGAACGGAAGTGGTGCTTTATTGCCCGGGGTAGAGTGCAGTCTAAAAATGGGTATTGAAAACCTCTTTTATGCTTAATAATGGAAACAGGAAAAAAAATAAAAAATAAAAATAAATGAGGGAAGAAAATAGCAAACAAGCAGCCAACCAATATTTCATTTAAACCTGTGAGTAGGTGTGATGTGGTACTGATAAGAGTGTGTATTTTGTGTATTTAAAGTGGAGAGTTCTACAAATGTTTATTAAGTTTACTTGTTCCAGATCTGAGTTCAAGTCCTGGGTATCCTTGTTAATTTTCTGTCTCATTGATCTGTCTAATATTAATGTTGAAGTCTCCCAC
>NW_022437012.1:2127602-2127991 GCF_009761245.1 Sapajus apella | reverse complement strand
GTAGGTGTGATGTGGTACTGATAAGAGTGTGTATTTTGTGTATTTAAAGTGGAGAGTTCTACAAATGTTTATTAAGTTTACTTGTTCCAGATCTGAGTTCAAGTCCTGGGTATCCTTGTTAATTTTCTGTCTCATTGATCTGTCTGATATTAATGTTGAAGTCTCCCACTATTATTGTGTGGGAGTCTAAGTGTCTTTATAAGTCATTAAGAGCTTGTCTTATGTATCTGGGTGCTCCTATATTAGGTGCATATATATTTATGATCATCGAGTCCTGTTGTTACTTTGATCCTTTTACCATTATGTAATGTCCTTTGTTTCTTTCGGTCTTTGTTACTATTCAAGTCTATTTTGTCAGAGACGAAAGCTACAACTCCTATTTTTTTTTT
>NW_022437012.1:2104699-2127502 GCF_009761245.1 Sapajus apella | reverse complement strand
TTTTTTGCTCTCCATTTGATTGGTGAGTCTTCCTCCAACCTTTTGTTTAGAATCTTTGTGTGTCCTTGCTTATGAGATGGATCTGGACACAGCATGCTGATGGGTTTTGACTTTTTATTCAACGTGCATGTCTGTGTCTTTGATTGGGGCGTTTAATCCATTAAAATTTAGGATTAATATTGACATTTGTGAGTTTAATATTGTCATTTAATGCTAGCTGGCTATTTTGCCCATCAGTTGATATAGATTCTTCATTATAAAGATACTCTTTATCTTTTGGTAAGTTTTTGGGATGACTGATACTCGTTGTTCCTTTCTGTGTGTAGTGCTTCTTTGAGAAGCTTTTGTAAAGCAGGCATCGTGCTGATGAATTCTCTGAGTGCTAGCTTGTTCGTGAGAAATTTTATTTTTCCTTCATTTATGAAACTTAGTTTGGCTGGATACGAGACTCTGGGTTGAAAATTCTTTTCTTTGAGGATATTGAATATTAACCCCCACTCTCTTCTAGTTTGTAGGGTCTCTGCTGAGAGATCTGCTGTGAGTCTGATAGGCTTCCCTTTATGGGTAACCTGACCTTTCTCTCTAGCTGCCCTTAGAATTTTCTCCTTTATTTCAACACCGGTGAATCTAACGATTATGTGTCTTGGGGTTGCTCTTCTTGAGGAATATCTTTGTGGTGTTCTCTGTATTTCCTGGGGTTGAGTATTGTCCTGCCTTACTAGATTAGGAAAGTTTTCCTGAATAATATCTTGAAAAATATTTTCCAGCTTGGATTCATTCTCTTCATGACATTCAGGTACATCTATCAAACGTAAATTAGGTCTTTTCACATAGTCCCATATTTCTTGGAGACTTTGCTCATTCCTTTTTACTTTTTCTTCTCTAATCTTGTCTTCTCATTTCTTTTCATTAAGTTGGTCTTCGACCTCTGATATCCTTTCTTCTGCTTGATCAATTTGAGTGTTAAAGCCTATGCATACTTCACGAAGTTCTCTTATTGTATTCTTCAGTTCCATTAATTCACTTATATTTCTCTCTAAATTGTCCATTCTCGTTAGGATTTCGTCAAACCTTTTTTCAAGGTTCTTAGTTTCCTTACATTGGCCTAGAACATGTTTCTTTAATTTACAGAACTTTCTCATTATCCAATTTCTGAAGCCTAATGCTGTTATTGGAATGCACTCATTCTCCATCAAGCCTTGTTCCCTTGTTGATGAGAAACTGTGATCCCCTGTGGAGGGAGAGGCATTCTGATTTTGAGTATTCTCAGCCTTTTTATGCTGTTTTCTTCCCGTCATTGTAAATGTATCCGCCTGTGGTCTTTGTAATTACCGACTTTCAAATTAGGTCTCTGAGTGGACATCCAACTCGTTGATTCCCAGCGCCAAAATCCGAGCAAACCACTGCGCCGGCCAAAACAGCAGTGCCAAGACTCCTGGTGCTTTTCTGCCCGGGAATCTCCGGTCTGGCTTCCCTCCTGGGTTCCCCTTTCAGTCAGCTGAATGGGTGACTCTGCCTTCCCGGAGCTCCAAACATCGACCAAAAGGGGAACGAGTCCCGTTTGCTCCGCACCGGGAACTGCTGCGCCGGCCACAAGAGTCGTACTGGCGACGCGTGGGGCTCCTCCGCTGGGAATCTCCTGGTCCGTGAGCAAAAAAAGATCGTCCAAAAATGAGGCGTCCTCTCCTCCTCTGCGCTTTCACTGGGAGCTACAATCCCGAGCTGCTAGTAATCGGCCATCTTGGATCTCTCTCCAGACTGTCTCATTTTCAAGAGAAGCCAGGGTTGGGACTCAGAAAATGGTACTCCAAAATATGGCATTTTGACTTGCTGAACTGAAGAAAAAGCCTCTGAAGGTCTTTCTGATCTTTCCAGCTCCATCCTCATTCTTCCAAAGAACAGAGTGAAGTCAGTCTCTGAAATTTCCTAATCTGCCTAAAGCGTGGACCCACTGAAGAAGAAACAGTGACTCATGGTCCCTTCCCTGAGTTTTCATTAACTGAACTCCCATGGCAGGAAGACTGAAGTCTGTGCACACACCAGGGTAGGCCTTTGTCACACACCATTGGCTGCTCTACAGGCTCAACAGACTGTGTCCCAGGCCAATGCATGCTCTTCAAGACTATTGAATTCCCCTAAAGATCACTTAGCATCTCTCTAAAATCATTCATACTTCTCCATCTCCCTCTCCCCTAGAAAGAAGAGTACAGAACCATCTGTACCCCACTGTGTGGTGGGGTGATCACTCTGTGATTCACCACCTTGCATGCTGATACATTTCTGTGCCACACCTCCTTTTGCAAGTTGGTTTTTCGGTAAACCTTCAGAGGGTAAAAGGAAGTTTGCCTTGACCCCTACACCACAAATCCAGAATTTAGCATAAAATCCTCAACTTTTTTTTTTCTTTTAACTAAAAACACTTAGAGGCCAGGCGCGGTGGCCCATGCCTGTAATCCCAACACTTTGGTAGGCTGAGGTGGGAGGATTGCTTGAGCCCAGGGGCTAACAGGGCGAGACTGTGTCTTTTTTTTTTTTTTTTTTAAAGACAGGGTTTCACCATGTTGGTCAGGCTGGTCTTGAACTCCCGACCTCAAGTGATCCGCCCACTTTGGACTCCAAAGTGCTTGGATTACAGGCGTGAGCCACTATGCCCAGCCGACTGTGTCTTTTTTTAAAAAAAAAACAAACCACACCCAACACTTTGTGGAAAAAACAAAACAGGACTACAGGCTGAGGATGATGGGCAAGTGCTAGCTGGCGGTCCAAAGTCCGTCCCTTACCCTATCCTCCTGGGGAGGCCATCCTGCTCCCAGTGAATTCCCTAGAGATCCCAGTTTTCCTTGTTGCTCTTCCCAGACCCTTTGACCCAGACAGCTTTCCTTGTAAACATCAAATCTAACAACCTAAGTGGTGGAGTGTTTCCCGGGTTTCCCCAGAGCTTAGGCAAAGCCCTGTGTAAACAATTGAACTTCCACAGTCATCCTTCTGTGCTCACCAACCAGCTCCTGGTGCCTAACTGTGCTTCTCGGGCGCTTTGATCCCAGCAGGGGTACCGTGATGAGGAAAGAACACACATCCACTCTGGGAAGAGATGGTCTGGCAGTCTATGCTGTACAATAACTCTGGGTGCATTTGTTTACCGTCTCCAAGAAACTGCGTGTCCCAGAGTATGCTGGTAAGTCCAGTATCCAAGTCTGCAAAGAAAAAGTTGATAGAATTCTCTCCCATGGGGTTGCCTGGAAATCTGTGGGGTCCTGAGACCTCCATCTGCCTCAAGGAAGGACTTGACTTTGGAAAGGGAGGCCCTACAGAAAGGCTACCTTCAAAAGCCCCATCTTCATCATTCTTCCTCACTCCACCTCTCTGGTACCACCTCTAAATACAGAAGTGCCTTCAAAAAACTCACGTGGGGGAAGTTTCCCACAGATAGATACATTTAGGAGGAAGTTTCCCGTATGCAGACACGTTTATGAAAGATACTAGTTCCTCCGTATTTCATTCATTGCTTCAAGCAGACTCAGCCCTCCCCTGCGTTCCCCCTTAGATGTTGGGTGTGCCAGATGGGGCTGCTGACTGACAGGCCTCTTCTTCAGCCGAAGGAGAATATCATACCTGTGACCCTTCCTCACTCAGAGGGAAGGCAAGGAGGAAGGACTCAGGGCAAGGCAGGGAAACTCTTTGGCCCCCAGCCGGCTCGCACTAAAATGCAGCAAACAAGGTCTGTGTTGCAATTAGGTGCCTGAGAGGAGGTCAAGGAGGCCGAATGATGGGCTGGGGCTCCAGGCAGAGGAGGCAAAGGGCACGGGGAGGCCTGGCTGGAGGGAAAGAACCAGCCTGGAAAGGCCTGGAATCCCGGAAACCATGGGGTGGTGGCTGGGAGAGGTGGAAGACCTGGTGGGTAAAGGCGGGGCAGCAGGAGGAGAGGAGACGGAAGAGGCCACAGCCAAGGCGAAACCTGGGGAGGTCAGAAGGACAAGGCACGGGGAGAGTGAGTCATTCTGGCACCAGGCAGCTTTAAAGCTGCCCAGTGAGCTTCAAGGGGCTGCTCCTGCCGACTCCCTGCTATTACCTCTGGGTGTTTGGAGTATATCTGCCCCACCTTGTCCCTCCCACCTTTCAGCTTCTCAAAAGAGAAACCCTCAGGACTGGGAACTACCCCCCCACCAAGACTAAATCTCCGAACAGAGGTGTCGTCTCTCAGACCTAAGTTTCCCTGGGAGCAGGGACCACCCAACTTAGAGGCCCCTGGAAACTGGATGGTGAAGATCATGAGTTATTTGGACTTGGGCATGCCGGCCAGGGTGGTGACCTGACACCTGCGTGCATTGCCTCATGGGATCCTCACAACACCAATAGGGGGATGCTTCTTATTTGACAGGAAACTGAGGAAGTTTTTTTTTTCTTCTCAGAATGCATTTGGAGCCTGGTTCCTCTGTAAGCAAACCTTATTGGCCAGCCCCTGTTTAGGGACTGGGCGTGGAGTGGTGAAAGAGGGAAAGAGGAGCCCATGATATTTTAGAGAGGGAAAGATGCAATCCAGGAAACAGACAAATAGCCACGTTCAGCTAATGATCAGGAATTTACAAAGGTGAAAGAGTGGCAAGCCAGGGGTGGGATGTTACTCTGGTGGGAAAGTCAACAGATGCCCCAGAAGAGGCTCTGCGGACACCCAGGGGAAAATCTTGGTAGGAAAGTGGGGGGTTGGGAGGCCAGGAACCAAAGCTTCTTGGGCCCTGGAAAAGAGGGATGGGAAGATGCTTGAAGGACAGAGGAGGTGAGAGTGAAGGCTGCTCCACAGGCATCCAGCTGCAGAGGAGGGGCCTGGGGTGGGCTGAAGCCGGGCAGGCACTGGAGGGGCAGAGAGGAGAGGACGGAATACATGGAGGGTGTGAGGGCAAAGAGAGCAAGATGTGGAGCCTGAACTAGGGAGGCCAGGGAGAGAGCAGAAATGTAGAGGTAGATTTTGACTCTAAAACCCAAGCACTTTACCATTGACGGGGACTTTGCCTTTTTTTTTTTTTTTTTTTTTTTTTTTTGGTAAGAGTTTCACTCTTGTTACCGAGGCTGGAGTGCAATGGCACCATCTCGGCTCACCGCAACCTCTGCCTTCTGGGTTCAAGCAATTCTCCTGCCTCAGCCTCCCGAGTAGCTGGGACTACAGGCGTGCACCACAATGCCCAGCTAATTTTTGTATTTTTAGTAGAGATGGGATTTCACCATGTTGACCAGGATGGTCTTGATCTCTTGACCTCGTGATCCACCCGCCTCGGCCTCCCAAAGTGCTGGGATTACAGGCTTGAGCCATCGTGCCTGGCCGGCTTTGTCTTTTTCTTCTTTGTCCCTCATTGATCAGGACAGTGGTGACTACATAGTAGGTATTCAATCACTTCATTCATTTAGTCAATGAATACTTATTGAGAACCTACTATGTGCCTGCCTCTGTCATAGGCACCGGGGACAATGTCCTTGGTCTCTTGGAACTTACATTAAAAGCGGAAAGGGGACAAGTAAACATGTGTATGTGAGCAGGAGGGAAAAGAGAATGGAGGGACCGTTTTAGATGTGGGGTGGTTGTAGCCTCTCTGATAAGGTGACACATGAGCCCAGATTTCAAAGAAATGAGCTGGTGAGTCTTAAATGGGAGTATCTCGAGGAAGAACATTTCAGGCAGAGGAAGCAGCAACTACAAAGGCCCCAAGAGGAAAGAGTGTTTGTGGACTGACCAACAGATCCAGTGCTTGTTGACTAAATGATCAGGAATTGTGTCCCTACCATTACCCTTGAAACTCTCTGAGGAGCATGCCTGGGTCTTCCTTATCAGACGAGAGTGGTCAGAGGGGTGGGAGGAAGCCACTTCCTCCCTTTCTTTACGTCATTCCTCTTTCCCCATCCCTGGCCAGGCCTAGAAGTAGGGGTCAGGGAGGGTCAGGTACTGAGTCTGACACACTCTGGAGAAAAGGTAGAGAAAGTCAAAGCACAGGCAGACTCTGTGCTGTCCCACAGCCCACCACTCATGCCCATGCTGTTTCTAACACCTGGGGGTCCACCCAGTCATCCAGCCCCTACCTCTGTCCCTGCCGTGACCCCCTCCGAAACACTAAAACTCTCTACTTCTCTGGGCATTCTTCTCCTGGTGCATTATTTGTTTCTGTAGGGTTTAAAGGAGAGCTTCTTCGCCCTCTGAAGTTTCAATGAAAAATAAACTCACAAAAGGCACATTAAATGGATAAAAGGTATATACATTTATTTAACATGTATACCTGGGGAGAATCGCAGAGTGATGCCCACCCCTCAGCAGAGCTCAGAAGCTTCTATACTATCGTGGTAGAACAGGTGATGGAGAGGGGAGAAGAGGAATTCTGCAGAGGAGCTCAACGGATCAGGGAACAGAAATTAACTTGCCAGGTGTCGTTACATTCTTCCTACAGGAAGGAGAAGAAAAAACAGTTGTTCCTTTTGGTGGGTCCTGATGTTAGGCAGATAAAGGAACTTCAATTTCATCCTGCGTTTTGGGAGAGATAGTGGGGTGGGGGGGGCCACAGAGACCTTGAGGCTTCTTCAGTTGGGTATGTCAAAGCACTGTGCTTTGGGACTTCTGACCCCAATACCTCTCTGGCTAACTCACCAGGGCTTGGGAGGACACTAAGGGAGGGCTGCGGATGCTGCCACTGCCTGCACCACCCCAACCCTCTCAGACAGGGAGGTACCTAGGAGACTCCAGGTCTTACAGTCTCAGCTCAGATTCCAGCCAGATTCTGGCCATGTCCCCAGTCCTCATGTAAGCATAAGATGATCAGAACTGGAGAGTTACTTCCTCCTTATTATTCTAAGTCATTTCTGCTTCTCCAACTATCTTGCTGACAAGACATGTTGCTCTAAATTCCACTGATTCAAGACTTTTCTGTTCTTACTAACAAAGCATAACAGGCTGTGAGAAACATGCCTGACCATACACGAAATTGGAGAAGGCACACAGTAGGTGCAGATGACCCCACCTGACTGTTCCTTCTGACGTTAATTCCAGGCACATCCCTCTTGGCCAGGTAAGATGCTATGATCCAGAAGGTCTCTCCCACAGGGCATTCTTAGGGCTCAGTGAAAGGACCCCCCCACCCAACACAGCAGGTCTTCCTTTCCCATGTGAGCCCTTTTTCCAGAACCCGGACCTGTGGAGGGTCTAGCTTCTGGGACCCTTGACTGGGGAGAAAGCAGGTGGGGGCCATGGAGGGAAGGCCCCAGAGCAGAGGTGCACCAAGCTGGCTGAGCCTGGCCAGCTGCCCTTTGCCTTAGCTCTGTGGTTCTCAAAGCCTGGCCCCCAGGCCAGCAGCACCAACATCACCTGAGGCCTACTCAGCCAGAAACTCTGCAGTGGGGCCGGGTGATCTGTTTCAACAAATCCTCCAGGTGACTCTGGTGCAGAATGGTGGCAAGAACTCAGACCTGGACTAGGCCTGCTGGGTAAATGGAGTCCCGGCTCTCCAGTGGACTCAATGTGGGTGGCCTGGGCCAAGCTCTCCTGTGCCTGGGCCATTTCTGTGTTTGTCAAGCCTCGGGACTCGGGTAAAGGATTTGACAAGGTGTCTTGGGCAGGGATGGAATCAGATGATTATCTAAGTGGAATATATACAGAGCATTGTAACTACCCCTCTTTCTCCCTTGGCTCTAAGGGGGAAACGGATGAGTGCAGTTGCCTTGTCTTTGGGTAAAGTCACCAGGAGCTGCCTATCTGATTGAACCAGACTATTTAATTTATGCCATGTAGTAACGGGTCTTGCTTTACCACCGCATCTGAGGGGCAGCACGGAGGCCTCTCATTTGGAATTTGTGGCCCTTGGATGCCCTTTCCACCTCCACCGTTTCTGGGGGTAAAGGCTTTTAGGTGCTGCCTGTTTAAGAACTCAGATCTGGCAGGACGCAGTGGCTGACGCCTGTAATCCCAGCACTTTGGGAGGCTGAGGTGGGAGGATCACCTGAGGTCAGGAGTTCCAGACCAGCCTGGCCAACGTGGTGAAACCCCGTCTCTACTAAAAATACAAAAATTAGCTGGGCATGGTGGTGCATGCCTGTAATCCCAGCTACTCGGGAGGCTGAGGAAGGAGAATCGCTTGAACGGGATTGAACCCGGGAGGCGGAGGGTGCAGTGAGCCAAGATCTCATCATTGCACTCTAGCCTGGGCAGCAGGCAGGAGAGAGACTCCGTCTAAAAAAAAAAAAAAAAAAAGTCAACTCAGATTCCATCGAAATGGAGAATAACTACATTTGTTTGGCACACGCCCATTTTTTATAGTCCCTGAGGAGTTCAGGAGGAAAGCAGGGTTTTACATCCCCTTTTTAGGAACGCAAGTAGGACTGCCCCAAAAGTTCCTCTCTGTTCACACTTAGCGGGGACCCCACAGGAGCCCCAACGTTCACATATAATATTTCCCTTAGTAACCGAGGCTCCGAAGTTAAATAAGCAGCGCAAGGTCACACCGCAGGGTGAGGCCAACAGAGCCCCGGCGCGTGCCTCCTCCCTTCGGACCCTGCCGCGTCCCCAGAGGCTCGACTCAACCAGCTGGGACAGGAACCGAACCCTCCGGCCCTGTGTCGCCGTCTTCGCCCTCGAGGAATCTGCGCCCAGGCGAAGCGGTCCCCCGAGGTTCGGGAGCGCCGGAGTGACTTCCTGATTCTCTGCCCTGGAACCCGGGGGATCCCTCCCCCAGCTTGCCGGGTCCTCCCCGCGGATCCCCCGGGGCTCCTCCCGGCCGCCCCTGCTGACTCAGCGTAATCAGAGCCGCGGAGGGCGGCGGGGCCCGCGGAGCCCGCCCGGGTTAATTGCCGAGCTTTGAACGCCCCCTCCCGCTCCGCCCTCCTCCAGCCGCCGCCCCGCCCCCGCGGTGAGGTCCGGGGCTGGCGAAGGCGGCCACAACCCAGCAGCTGGAGGGAGCGAGGCTGCAGCGCGGCCGCCGGGCGCAGCATGACTGCCATCCGCGTGCAGGTAGCTGGCGCCCGGCGGGGCACAGACCCGGGGTGCTGCCCCGCCGGGGGGAGGGTGCAGGGGGTAGGACTGGGACGGGGCGTACCCACCACGAGCTCCAGCCTCGGGCCGGGAGTGCAAGCGCCCCGCGTGCCCGCCCCAGTTGCAAACTTGGGAACCGAGGAGGCTGGAAGGGGAGCAACCTGGGGGCGCCTGCCTGGCATTGCTGCTCCCGCGGCGCGAACTCCGGCTGCCTCTGCTCGCCGCCCTGCAGGCACCAGAGGCTCCCAGACTTCCTTGGGAAAGATTTTTCTGTTTCTCTTTGGGGTTGCCAGTGACCTACGGGTCAGTTTACCATAAGGGTCCCCCTTTGTGAGAAATTCGGCGTGTCTAGGGTGGAGGGACAGAATCGACTTGCAAAGTGAGGCTTATATAACAGAAGATACGCTCTCGGGAAGCTAGACCTTTCTGGGGGTGAGGGTTAGGAAGACCGTCTCCCTCTGCATAGCTGCGTTTGGGGTGCTGGGCTGGGGGTGGACTCGCTGGGGCGCGCACACCTCTGGGAAAGAACGGCTCTGGAGAGGGAAGAAGCCCGTGTCTCCGAAGATTTGGCTTCTCCTTAGCGTAGTGCAAGATGTTTATGTTGGCTGAGAACCTACACATTCCTATCCGTTCCCTCGGGCCTGCTGCTCTCCGAAGGGAAGTCAGTGGGTGGCGGTACCGCTGCCCAGACGGCGGGCTTCCTTTCCGCGCAGGCATTCCCGCAGCTCGTCCGCTGCAGTCTATCCGCTGGACTGTCCCCAGGATGAGAGAGGCCCGTTGACTTCGAGTACAAACGCTCAGCCACAACACTGGCCTGGTAGATACTGTTCCGCCTATTTTATAGATGAGGTAACTGAGACTCAGAAGTAATGTGCCCTCAGTGGCTGGACAAGGAACAGAATCAAGATTCAAACCCAGGGCTTCCTGGCTCCAAATCCCACGGGCCCCTCCTGCCTTTACCTAACGGGAGAAACCCACCCACAGGCCACCCCAAAACCTCTTCTATAGCCATGATCCCCACCCCTAGAAAGATCTAGCTTCCTGAGAGAGCGTATCCTCTGTTACAGAAGCCTCACTTTGCAAGTCAATTCTGTCCATCCTGTAGTCTAGTTCCTGGCTATAGAAGAGGTTTGGGGGTGGCCTGTGGGTGGGGTTCCTCCCATTAGGTAAAGGCAGGAGGGGCCAGTGGGCGAAGCAGGGCCTGGGGCGCAGGGAATGCCTCCTCTTTGTTCTGGAACAAGTCTGGAATCCCAGCCAGGCAGCCTGCTGGGACAGACCAGGTGCGGTCCCTCCTCTCCGGGGAGCTTACAGCCCATGTGGAGAGAGAGACTTGGAAACAGGGCATGGGGGAATGAATGCTAAATTAAGAGGTGCAAAAGTCGCCAGCCGGGAAGAGGAGGAAGCCTGGTAGCAAGGTGAGAGCTCAGCTGGGGAGGCCACAGGCTCCAGGTGAAGGGGTGCTCCAGCTATTTTGGGGTGATAACTCTTCATCCCCACAACCATGACTTGCCAGAGGGCAGACACAGGTAGGAAGCAAGTTCTGGGTCAGAGGTGGGGCCAGCGGAGGCTGAGAAGAGCAGAGGCAGGCCGGCTCATCAGGAGGCTATGAACTTCCAGGATGTGATGATGATGGCCTCACCTGGGCTAGAGCAGAGTGGGTGACGAGGGGTAGCAAATATGGAAGACCTGTTGGGGATGTGGGGAATGAGTTGGGAGGAGCCTAGGTTGTCTACTGGGGGGTGCTTTGATTAAGGGGAACACAGGAGGCCCTGGGTTACAGGAGGAAAAGACCATGGCATTGGACTCAGTAGCCCACTAGTGTTGAGTGACCCGGTTCTATAGGTCACTAGAAATCATTGAAGGTTACAGATAAAAAAGGAAAACACTTACATTTTTAGGGAAGTTACGACCCAGAGAGATTTAAGTGATTGCTACCCAAAGTACCCTGCAGGGGTACTGTAGGTCAGGGACAGGACTTGACCTCCCCACTCCCCTCTTTTCCACTGCCCACCTGTCCAGCGGCCCTCCAGGAGCCATTTCAGGCCCTGCATCACTGAAAGCTGGCAGAGGTGCCAGGTAGTTAGGAATGAAGACTCCAATATGTGTTATGACTCTTACTAGTATTATTAATAGCTTCCGTGAATTGGGAGCCACCTGTGTGTCATGTATATCTTCATATACATGATCTCATATAATCCTTGGGAGTTTCAGTGGTGGCCGGAGAGTTTAAATGAAGCCCTACTTTGTGGCAGGAGGGTGAAGAAATGAGATGAGGTCAGCTGTCTTCATTTTCTGATCCTGACGTGATGTCTAAGGACCTGGAGATTAAAGTCCGGTCTGCCTAGGACAGGTGGGGCTGAGGAAGGGACAGGACGTGCCTGTTTTCCAGCCAGCATGCTGTCTAGGGTTAAAAGGTTTCTGGGTCCTGTGACTTGTTCTCTGCATGTAGTGCTCCCCCTTTTGGGGACTATATATTATTCTCTAGGGACCTTGTAACCTTGCCAGGTGCCTTCATGGCTACAACTTTCCTGCAAGTGTCACTAACTTCATTTTCTAAATGAGAAAACAAGGGCTCAGGAGGTTAAGAAACTGCCCAAGAACAAACACCTCTAACGGTGTGCAGAGCAGACACAGAGCTTTTCAGAGTTTCCTTTGGTTTCTTTCTTAGCAGTCAATCCTTTTTTTTTTTTTTTTTTTTTTTTTTGGGGCAGTAAAAGGCAATATAGACTCCTGGACCCCCAGGGTCCCAAGCAGGGCTCAGTTTAAGTTGAAGTGAGGAAGAGGATGCAAAGCTAGCTTGCTCAGCTTCCCAGCCCACCTGGCTTTGGCACTGGAAGCCCCGCCAGGAGCAAGGGAACACAGTTTGAGAACCATGGCCCATACTCTTAGCTGCATGTTTTGGATGGCACCCAGGCTGCCTTTGTCCCAGCACCTGGTCCTAGCTCTGGATGGCCCTTGAGGAATCCCGCTGCACACTAGTTTTTTTCCTCACCAGCAGTACTGAGCCCCTACCACAAAGGCCCTATCCTTAGAAGGCCCCAGTCAGTATTTATCCGCTGAGTGGATTCCACCTCCTGCATATCATACAGATGTCTGGGCAGCCGTGATAAGTTGCCATGTGATTTAGGTGAGTGATCTCCGGCAAGTCACCTGCCCTCCGCGTAGTTTCGTCTATACACCCACCATGGAGCTTCCTCCTCTATCAACCTCATAGGTTTAATAATTAAATAGGATACTACTTAAGGCAGAGGTGCTGAAAGCAAACCTCCTTATTCCTGTGTCCCTGGGGTTGAAATTAGCATAGCTCGTGTGTCTGGGGCGCATGAACAGATACTCTTGCTGGGCTCTGACCACAGGAGTCTCCCAGAAACAGGGCTTTGTTTTATGTCTCACAGACAGACGTGGCCCAGACCTGCCTCAGTTCTTTTAGGAGTCTGAACACATGGCATAGGACGCACCCTAGGTTCCTCATTGCTCCATTCTCCTGGGTCCTAGTAGTGACCGTCATGCGTGTCTGTTTTGCGTACCTCTCAAAATGGGGTGTAACTTGGGCAGCTTCTAGATACTGCAGAGTGGGTCATTTAATGTTTGACTGTGTAGGAGACTTGGTTTAAAGGGAGCTTCAGATGGAAGTGACAGTGGTTGCAAATGACCTTTGACTTACCTCACACCTCTCCCCTGAACACCCACTGGATGCCCAAGTACTGGGGACATAGCAGTGTCCACACAGAATGTGGTGTGGGGTGGGGGGCTGCCCTCCCAGACACACAGTGTTGGAATGAGACAGAATTAATATGTAACTACAAGCTGTCCTCAGAATGGTGAAGAATTCGAACAGGTGCCTGACACAGAATACCAAGGGGGGCCTGACTCTGGATTGAGTGGGCAGGAAAGTGCTTTTTGTGGAAGAGGCTTTAAGCTGAGACATTAAGAATAGAGAAGAGGCGTTGTCCTGGGGGGGGGGGTGGCAGGAAGCTGCAGAAAAGCCTCTAGAGGCTGAAGGGCCCGTCATCTGAGGAAAGAAAGTTCTAGACATGGGGAGAAGGGAGTACGCTGGGAGCTGAGGTTGGGCGGGGAGGCGGAGTGAATTGTAAGCATTTTGTGCGCTGTGTAAAGAGTTCCTGGCTGGGCACGGTGGCTCACGCCTATAATCTCAGCACTTTGGGAGGGTGAGGCGGGTGGATCATGAGGTCAGTTCGAGGCCAGCCTGACCAACATGGTGAAATCTCATCTACTAAAATTAGCCAGATGTGGTGGTAGTGGGCGCCTGTAAGCCTAGCTACTCAGGATGCTGAAGCAGGAGAATCGCTTGAACCCGGGAGGCGGAGGTTGCAGTCAGCTGAGACCGCACCACTGCACTCCAGCCTGGGTGACAGAGTGAGAGTCTATCCCTGCCCAAAAAAAAAAAAAAAAAAAGAGTCCCAGAAGTCTTTCTTTTTGCCTTCTGGGTCAGGGCTTGTGTGCAATGCCTGGGTCATGTCCCTGGACTGTGAGATGAGACACCTCACTGGACACCTAGCCTGGCTTGCCAGGAGACCAGGGTGAGGGCACCTCCTTCCAGAGCTGAACCAGAGGTGAAGGAGAGCTGCAATGGCCTTCCCACTCCCGGAAGCTGCAGGAGCAGACAGTGGGGTTGGCAAGCTCTGGGTAGGGAACGGGCTGCGCAAGTCCAAGGTGCAAATGTCACTTTCAGCCCCGAAGAAAACAAGGCAGTAACCTGGGCTGAACGTGGACAGCTCAGAATCATCAGGTGGGTGGGGGTTTGGACAAAATCATGTGTGTCCTGGGGAGATGGAGGGAAACAGGATCGTGTGTCGGTGTGCTAAAGTCCTGGTGCTTGGTACAACCCTCTGCCAGGCCGTATTCTTGTTTTGTGTATAAAGAAATCGAGGCAGGCTGCATGCTCAAGGTCACAGGAGGCAGACACAACAGGTTTTCTGAACTCAGAACTGCTGCAGATTTGCAGTTGTGATGGATTTCTTACCCACAAGAAGGAAAGCTCAGGGAACTCTCAGTGCCTGGTGAATATTGGATGGTAAATGCTCACGGGTCTAGAAGGGAGGGAGGGTTCCCCAAAGATGATGGGTCTGCTCTGTTCCGGGCTTCACAGGAGACTGGAGCAGAAAATCAGACTGTGGGGAGCGGGAAGGTGGCTCAGGGGTCTTCCCTGCAAAGGGTGCTGGGGTGTGGCGGGGCTGTGGCTGACAGGGTGCCTCCTGTGGTGTTTTCCAGGCCCAGAGGCCGTTGGGCCAAAGGCAGCCCTGCCGCTCGTTCTTTGAATCCTTCATCCGGACCCTCATCATCACGTGTGTGGCCCTGGCTGTAGTCTTGTCCTCGGTCTCCATTTGTGACGGGCGCTGGCTCCTGGCTGAGGACCGCCTCTTCGGGCTCTGGCACATCTGCACCGCCACCAACCAGAGTGCACCAACCTGCTTCAGAGACCTGGGCCAGGCCCATGTGCCCGGGCTGGCCGTGGGCATGGGCCTGGTGCGCAGCGTGGGTGCCTTGGCGGTGGTGGCCGCCATTTTTGGCCTGGAGCTCCTCATGGTGTCCCAGGTGTGCGAGGACAAACACTCACGGCCCAAGTGGATCATGGGTTCCATCCTCCTCCTGGTCTCTTTCGTCCTCTCCTCCGGGGGGCTCCTGGGTTTTGTGATCCTCCTCAGAAACCAAGTCACACTCATCGGCTTCACCCTGATGTTTTGGTGTGAATTCACTGCCTCCTTCCTCTTCTTCCTGAACGCCATCAGTGGCCTTCACATCAACAGCATCACCCATCCCTGGGAACAACCATGGAAATTTTAGGCCTCTTCCAGGGACATCAAGTTCTACAGGAAAGTGTGGTCAAGATGGGACTTTGTCAACATGTGGCCTCTGGTGGGGCTGGTGTGGGACAAGGACCTTGAAACAGCTGCCTCTTTGCCAATAACTCGTGGGTGGTCAGTCAGAAACGGTCTGGGGGCCTCTGCAGCTGGTCTGCAGGGCTAGAGGCCAGGAGGGTGCCTCAGTGCCACCAGCTGCACAGGCTTAGCCAGATGTTGGTTTTAGAAGAAGAAAAAAAACATTTTAAAATGCCTTTCTTGAATTTTCTTCCCTGGACTGGAATAGAGTTGGAAGCAGCAGGGTAACTGCCTGAGCTAGCTGCATAGCCGAGGATAATTCATGCCTGTTTCATTGACGTGTGCTGGGATGGGGGCTGCAGAATCCCTGGGGCTCCCAGGGTTGTTAAGAATGGTTCTTCCAGCTAAGGGGCCAATAGTGCCTAGGAGTTTCTTCCATCAGCTCAAAGGTCCTTCGTGTGTATGTCCCTGGCTTCATCTTTGATCTTGCCAAAGAGGCAGGGTTCAGGATTCCCTCAGAAGGCCTTGCACACAGTAGGTTTTCAAACCATTTTACTTGGTTTGCCTCCCTGCCCTTTGTGGGAACCTTGCAAACTCTGGATAACCCCAGCTTCTAGCAGCTGGCTGTCCCCTCTGGGAGGTCTGCCTATCAGAACTCTACCTTAAGGTGGCTTTCCTTTTTCTTTCAAGAAGTGTTCTTGAGCAAGCCCTCCCTGGAGGGCCCACCTGACTGCTAATACGCAGCCCTCCCCAAGGAACGCGCGCACGTGTCTATCTACTGTGAGGGTCAGACAGCCTTAGGGCACCATTTTTAATCCCAGAACACATTTCAAAGAGCACGGATCTGGACCTGCTGGACTCTGCAGGGGGTGAGGGGGAACAGCCAGAGGTTGGGTAATGATTAACACCCATCCTGGGGATGTGTGGAGTTGAAAGGGGCCAGGAACCGGTGGAGATTTCCATCCTTGCCAGCGCATCTGGATTTCTGTTCATTAAAGTGCTCCCTTTCTAGTTCTTTTTCTGCCCAGAAGTAGGTGAGGTTATTGCCTGCAGTCCATTTCATTCTACACCCACCCCTTCCCGCTCCCTCACCTGGTGAATTCCGGCTCCCAGCAATTGCATGGGTTTTTGGTCTCTGTCCTGCCCTTGTCACTGCAGGTTCCCTTCCTGGTCTGGGCTGAGCGCCTACACCCTCTATCGTGATGTTCTAAAATTCTTATTCCAAGATGCATGGAGTCATGAAGCAGTCTGCTTTGTAGGATGTAAGGCCATGGACTCTAAGGTTGAACTACCAAGATGCCCAGAGTCCATGGAGATCACCCCAGACAGGCTTCTGTGAATTGCTCAGTTTTACAGAGTACGGAGCTCATCCACCACACAGTTACATCTTAGCCTGGGAAATGGGAACCTGGAGCAATCCACAAGTTGCAAAGGGGATACGTGACTCCCTTGTCTCTTCATGGAGAGGGGAGGGATAGAGGTGGGGAGTCAGGGCCCAGAGAGGATGCACTTGTCCAGGGTCACCCAAAGCCAGGAGTACAGCTGGCCCAGCCACCAGCAAGATGCATTTTTCTTGACACAAAGGGGAGTTTCTCTACGTCTCTCAAGAACGCTACCCCCTGAACACGAGAGGTTTTGTTTTGTTGAAATGTTCAACAATTGAGTCCTCTTTCACCCTCACATGGGGGGAGTGAGGATTCAAAGGAACCGAGAACAAGAGTAGAGCATGAGACTGAAGTCCCCAGGAGCTTAGTGGGGCAGCAGACTGCTTCTGTCCTTCCCTGCCTGGGAGCAGGGAGAGCATTGACACAGCCTTGGAGCTTGGGCATTTAAAGTCAAACACCCTGGACTGAACTTCTGCCTCCTCTTTTCTTAGTAGCTTGGGCAAGTCACAGGGCTTTGGTGGACCTATCATCTATGAAATGGGATCATGCCCCTTTTCCTGCTGCGTCGGCCTTAGGCTGAGGACATCTGTGTAAAAAAGCAGGAAAAATAGGGGTGTGCACCTCAGAGCCTGTGAGGGATAGTAAAAGGGACTGGGGTCCTGGGGCTTCCCTGGCCTCCATGGTGACTTTATCAGGTTATTTTAGCTGTTGTCCAGAAGGTTTGGGTGAGAGCTACTAACCAGGTGAGTTACGGTAGGGGACACACGGAGCTGCCAAGGGCAATTCCTGTTGGCTGGGCCTTCTAGTTTCGTCCCTGATTAACTGAGCTAGAGGACCAGGGAGGACCCCTCCTCCTGCAGGAAGGGGTTAGGAGCAGGCCAGAGGATACACCCTCACCTTGGGTCAAGGCAAAAGGATGGACAAATATAGACCAAATCTTGTCCCAGGCACCACTTATTTCCCTGTCCCTTTCTGGGACCCCTGAACTACTCTTCCCAGAAGAGCAAACAAACCAAATCTCAGGCCTTGTCCTGCCCCACAGTGCCCCACGTCCCTTCTGAAGAGTCCAAGGCCTGGGGAGGGGCATCTGCAGCTGAAGGAGGGCATAGGGTGTCTGCTGGGAAGACAGGCTGTCCTGCAGTAGTGCCCAGCCTTCTCAGGACCCGTCTTGGTCTCTGTCCATGGGTGGCTGTGCTCCCGCCTCTCAGATCATGCTGGTCCTGCAGGTACCCTGGCTCTGCTCCAAGTGGCTGGCCTTAGGGCTGTTACTGAAGGAGGAGCTTAGGGCCACGGGATGCAGTGTGAACTCACGGAGGTGCCACTGCTGCCATTTCTTCTGAACCTCCAGCTGTACCTGCCCGGGAGACAGGAGACCAGCCATCAGCCTAGGAGGAGAGGACAGTTCTGTGCCTGGAGCCCCACTCACTCCCCTGGGGACTCCACACAGGCCCTACCACTCCTGCCCAGCTGTCCTGTCCCCTAGCCTGCAGGCCACTCATGGCCATTTTTAGCCCCAATGTCCAGTAGTTACTGAGTGTCCCCTCTCTCCTGGGCATGTGCACCTGCAATCTCATTACATCATGTCCCAAAGAACGGACTGTGTACCTGAGACAACTGGACACTTACTCCCATGAAGCCACCCAAGCTCAGAACGCACCTGGGACCCAGGGAGTTGCTCTTTGTAAATTTCCTTCACAATTCCCAGCTGGAGCAGCTGAGCCTTTGAGGCTAGGCTTGATATTTGATTTTTGGGAAACATCAAAGGTCACTCCCATTCAAGTGCAGCAAACCAGATAGATGGTCGGAGGTCACAGAAAGGCCTAGCTCGTGTTCACTACATAGCTCTGTATGCCCAGAGCCCGGGGTCCTGACCCAAATGCTCTGTGCGAGGCTTGAGTCCTCAAAGTGAGTGTGCAGTCTCCCAAGGATTCCATGCTCATCTGGAGATCCCTAAGGACTGAGCTGCAGACAGTTCCTCTGAGTCACCCACTTTGCATGTGGGAAGACTGAGGCCCAGAGCAGGGCAGTGACAAGATCGCCCATTGAGCAAGCAGCAGGGCAGTAAGGAACCTGGGCTCTGCCCAACTTTCCTCCTGCATTTTCTGAACAGATAAACATCGTCACCAGGAGTGCTTGTTAAAAAAACGCTTTCTCAGACCCCAGCCCAGACCTACAGAATTTATTTTTGTGGAATGACTGGCAACAGGGTCCAGCCATGGTTTTAACATCCCTCCAGGTGATTCTGTTCCTCCCATTAAGCAAGCTCAGACTCCTAAAAGAACTGGCCGAGCCCCCTGCCACCAGACCCAGGACTCCCTCCGACCCTTTCCATCCCCCTCCCCACCACCCCTCCAGGTAGCTCCTTCTGACCTGGAATCCAATGGCTAGGAGCTCTCCTGGGTACCTGGGTGACCCAAGACCACTCACCTCCCCGTTGAGGAAGCAGTAGAGGACAGCCACCACCAGTCCCTGCCAGAGGAATAGAGGCAGCAGGGTTACTGCAGGTGCTCAGCCACCTGGCCTGAGCCAGCTAACCAGCTGTGCCCTCCCCAGGTTTCTCTCTTTTTTCTTTTTTGAGACGGAGTTTCCCTCTTGTTGCCCAGACTAAAGCACAATGAGGCAATCTCAGCTCACGGCAAGCTCAGCCTCCAGGGTTCAAGTGATTCTCCTGCCTCAGTCTCCCAAGAGGGTGGGATTACAGGCATGGGCCACCATGCCTGTCTAATTTTGTATTTTTAGTAGAGACGGAGTTTCTCCATGTTGGTCAGGCTGGTCTCGAACTCCCAACCTCAGGTGATCCACCCGCCTCAGCTTCCCAAAGTGCTGGGATTACAGGCGTGAGTCACCGCGCCTGGCCCCCAGGTCTCTTAATCACCCGCTGCAGGTTCACTTCCCCACCTGTCTTGCATCACTGGGAACTGAGTTACCTCTCGTGGGCTGCCCACGGTGTCCCTGGCTGTGCTGGCTCATCCAGCATAGACTGCGAACTCCCTGCAGCCAAAGGTGGGCTCCCTTTCGAACACATGTGGTGTCAGAGATAGGTCAGCAGGGGCTGCTAACCCCGGCCAGCTGGGCTCAGGTGGCTCACCAGAGAGCAGCAGGGATGGGTGGCTCCTGAAGTGTGGCCCCTCCGCTGGGAGGGGTGCCGCCCGCCCAGGGTGAGACCCTGGGCCCTGTGTGGTCTTGTTTCAAGATAAGCTAGAAATCTGAAGATGTTTAAATGTGGGTAACTAATTCAAATTGAAAAACAAATGTGTAGTCAGAACAAATTGTACAGGTCCCAGCTAGCCAGCAGTGAGCAGGGTTGGACCTCCCTGCTTAATGGACAAGTGGGTGCACCTCCATGCTCAGGGTTTTATGTTCCCTGGTGCGGCAAGGTCTGTGCCTGTAAGACCCTCCATCGCTGGCATTTGAAGCTCCTGATTTCCTGATGGTGCCCCCAGGATCCTGGCGTGGAGCTCTGCCAGGGGAGGGACTCCAGGCTGACGCAACTGCTTGGAGCCAAAGAGGCCCACAGATCAGCAGGAAGTGGTGTCTCTGCAGTGCATTCGCCCTGCTCATCTCCTTTCTCAGGGACCCGCCTCAAGCCACCCATCTCTCCCTGCCCTCCCCACACAGAGGCCTGACCTCAGACAGCCCAATCCCTCCTTCCTAGTCCCACCCAGGCCTGCCTGTAGTTACTTACGATATTGGAAAGGACCCCAAAGGGTGATGAATCAGCTCATTGGTGGGCTTAATATGTACAACTTCTCAGGGATATTGGCATTTTAACAAAAGCTAGTGGTGAAGCTGGAGGGGTCTGCTTTAGAATTTCAGATATCAATGACTGCTGCATTGACTGGGGACTATTTGAGGGGCAGAAACACTCAGGGCATTGGTGTCCAAGTTTTGTTGCACGTTAGAATCACCTGAGACCTTTTGTCCAGGTTACAGTCCCCAGTTCCCAATATCTGGGGGCATCAGCAGCTTTTAAAGATCCCCAGACAGTTTCAATAAACGGGCATCATGGTCTGGAAACTACTGTCAAACACAGAGTAAAAGGCACTTCCAGGCAGGCTTTGAAACAAAACAGACTCGGATCGGAGCACAGCTAGGCCTGAGTAATTGTAGGACTCTTGGTCCCAGGTGCTTCATTTAATCCTTGCCAAAGCCCTTCGAGGCAAGTGGGAGGATCTCCACCTTACACGCAGGGGAACTGAGGCACAAAGAGGTTTAGGCACGCCTGGAGCTCTGTGTGCTTGGCCCAGAGCCACGGGCAGGCAGAGGGTTCTGCCCACCGCATGGGCTTCGGTTGCCTGCCTTCCCCTGCCTTGGGGTCCAAGGACATTTTTCACTGTTCAGGGGAGGGAATTAGCTGTGCTCCAATGTATATGGGGCAGGCCTCACACAAGACAGCAAGTTTACTAATTTCCACCGTGATTCTGCGATCATTAAGAATGGAGACTTTGAAGAATTTTAATGACATGAAGAAATGTTCATGATGGGCATGATAGAGAATTAAACAAAACAAGCAGGATACAAAACCATACACATCATGATCCCAATTATGGGGGTGTGTGTGTGTGTGTGTGTGTGTGTGTGTGTCTTTGTGGACAGAAAAGAGACAGAAGTAAACACCAACAGAGGCTATTTCTGGGTTATGAGATTATAGATTTTTTTCTTCTTGTTTTTCTTTTTCTTTTTTTAACTTTTCCTTATTTCCCAAATTAGTCACAATAAGCAAGCATTATTTATACAATCAGAAAGTCTAAATACATTTTTAAAGAGTATATGAAGACCGGGTATAGTGGCTCACGCCTATAATCCCAGCACTTTGGGAAACCAAGGCAGGTGGATCACGAGGTCAATGAGTTCAAGACCAGCCTGACCAATATGGTGAAACCCCCACCTCTATTAAAAATACAAAAATTATCTGGGTGTGGTGACGCACGCCTGTAATCCCAGCTACTTGGGTGGCTGAGGCAGGAGAATTGCTTGAACCCGGGATGTGAGCGTTGCCATGAACCAAGATTGTGCCACTGCACTCCAGCCTGGGTGATAGAGTGAAACTCTGTCTCAAAAACAAAAAAAGGGTGTGTGACAGTGATTGTGTTATTAGTTGTGTGTGTTCTTTAAGCCCCTGCCTTTTAGAAATACATACTAAAGTGTTTGCAGATCAAACAACATGATGTCTTGAATTTACTTAAAAAGATGGGGTAGTAAGCAGGGACAGAGATGAAACAAGAGAGGCCATGAGTGGATACTGCTGAAGCTGAGGATGGGTGATGGAGTTCACTCTCCTATTCTCTTCACTTTTGTATATGAAAGACGTTTTCATATATGTATATGAACATATATATTTTATATGTGTGTGCACATATAAGAATATATGCATATATATATTCGTACACAACTTTTTTTTTCTTTTTTTTTTTGTACATAACTTTTAAAGACCCTTTTTCTTCATGAGCATTCCTATGAGAACATTAGGAAAGTGCTTTTGGTTTTCTCTTGACAGGACATTTTCCCAGAGAAGTGGTCCACAGCCCCAACCACTAGCCCCAACTCTGAGGGACAGGAAGTCCCCATCCATGGCCAGGCAGACCCGGGTCCAAGGTCTCAGCGTGGTACCTTTTCTGAGCCAGGTTAAGTCCTTCCACCCAACTGGTCCTCAAATCCTCTACCTGCTAAATGGGCATCGTGTGCCCAGCCTCCCTGGCTGTTACAAGAGCAGTGGTGTAAGCTAGCTGCCTGGCCCCCCAGGCGAAAAGGAAAAGAAGCCTGGATTAAGCCAGAGGCTGGGTTTTCGGGAGGTCTGAGGCACTGACAGGGGCCATTGGGCAGAGGGCCAGCTTAAAGGAGGGTGTGGCCTGAAGGTGTGGGTGGGGCAAGGCCTGACTCCACTCAGTGATGCATCCTCCCCAGAACCTGCAAGTAACAGGAAGACCCTACCCTGAACAGAGCTCTGGGGATGAGGGGAGGGTTTGAGCCCCTGCTCGCAGGCGGAGGCCACCCCAGTGAAGGCCCTACTGTGGACTAAGTCCTTTAAAAAAAATAGGAACACTTTTACCCTATTGGTGGGAGTATAAATTAGCTCAACCATTGTGGAAGACAGTGTGGCCATTCTTCAAGGATCTAGAAATAGAAATTCCATTTTACCCAGCAATCTCACTACTGGGTATATACCCAAAGGATTATAAATCATTCTATTATAAAGACACATGCACAAGTAGGTTCATTGCGGCACTGTTTACAATAGCAAAGGCCTGGAACCAACCCAAATGCCATCAATGCTAGACTGGACAGGGAAAATGTGGCACATATACACCACAGAATACTATGCAGCCATAAAAAAGGGATGAGTCTGTGTCCTTTGTAGGAACCTGGATGAATCTGGAAACCATCATTCTCAGCAAACTGACACAATAACAGAAAACCAAATACTGCATGTTCTCACTCATAGGCAGGTGTTGAACAATGAGAACACATGGGCATAGGGAGGGGAATGTTACACACTGGGATCTGTTGCGGGGTGGGGGACTAGGGGAGAGACAGCTGGGGGTGGGGAGGTTGGGGAGGGATAACATTGGGAGAAATGGCT
>NW_022437012.1:2099936-2104689 GCF_009761245.1 Sapajus apella | reverse complement strand
AGGTTGGGGAGGGATAACATTGGGAGAAATGGCTGATGTAGGTGATGGGGGGATGAAGACAGCAAACCATCGTGGCATGTGTTTACCTATGCAACAACCCTGCACGATCTGCACATGTACCCCAGAACTTAAAGTACAATTAAAAAAAAAACCCACTGGGAGAATTTTGTCTCAGGCCCTAGGGTCCATAATCACTGGCTTCTCCTGGCCATTCGTTTGATTTCATCTTATGGATAAGCGAAGCTTTGAAACGATTGTTTTGTCTTTGCTTTGGCTACTGGGAAGCTCCCTGCCTACCACGCTTATGACCCATCTCTCCCTCCCGTTTGGAACTTTATCAGATTTGTTTCTGTGTAGCAACCCAACCAGTTGTATATTCTTTTTTTACTGATCCTTCATCTGCTTATTTTTTTGTCCTTTGTATGTTTTTCCCAAAAGCGACATTGCATTATTTTTGCAAGGAAATCGCTGTGAGTAAATAAATGGCATTGTGAAGTTTGGGATTCACGTTCACGCTCCCTCTGCTCAAACACTTTTGCTGTTGTTGTTTTTAACTTCACAACATCTTGTTGAATTTGTAGGTAAGTGATTTTCTACCTCACTTTATTTTGGAAAGTCAGTTTTTAGTTTTAATAATTTGCAAATACACATGGTTTCAAAGAAGCAAACAATTCCTGTTACAGAACCAGCAGCCTCCTGACACCCCACCCTCACTTCCTGTTCCTCAGCTGTGACTACTCCTTGAAACTCTCTTCACTGCTTCTAAAAAATATGCTGATGTCGCTAATTGAGGATTTTTCAGTCTAGGGCATTTTCTATGAACTTCCCAGTATGAAGATGAGGCCAGTGTTCTCTTCCAAACATGCGCTCCACCCTTCCACAAGGCTCATCTTCTGCCCGTGTTTGCTGACTCAGCCATCCGCACTTAGTTATTTTGATTATGTGCATGCTATTGAGAGTTGTACAATAGAGTGTACTGGGGCTACTTTTCCTTTTTATTTTCCCTGAAGTCAGTCTCTCCGCCTGTTAATTTTCTTTCCCACCCCTATTTGACTGGTGGGGACCAGGTGTCCCACTCACGGGCCCGTAGCACTGTCAGGTCCCATCCCGGCTTCCCCTGGGTCTCTGCCAGATAAGGCATCTGGCTCACTGTCTCTACAGCCTCCACTTCTCCCTAAGGACAGAGAGAACTCCTCTTTTCAGCTTGCAGCCCCAGTCCTGGAAGCTTACCTGGAATGAGCCAAGGGCCAATTCAAAAAACAGCTGGATCTCCATGGCGTCCTCCGGGGAGAAGGCGAAGACGATGTAGTGGATGCCAAAGAGGGGGATCAGCAGGAGTGTGGACCTGGCCAGGCGCCTGGGGACACAGAGACGCTGCAGCCTCCACTCTGCCTCCCTGCGCCTTTCCTCCTCCGGCCGGCACACAGCTATGCCACTCCCCACCTCAGGACTCACTGCTGAGGCTGCCCAGCAGTGCTAAAACATTTTTGTTGTCATTTTTTTTATATTGAAAATTTCCAACACCCACAGGTCAATCACTCAGATACAACTCTTTTTGACTCATGGCAAAGCCCCAAATTTTGTGATCATGCACCTCTATCAGTAAAAAGAAAAAAAAATCACCATTAACTTTATTTATAAATTGCATGCCTATATCATTGCTACTCTATGGCTAACATCATATAAACAAAGCAGCTTTCTCATTTGCTAGGCAGTAAATATCTATAAGGAGAAATTCTTGTATTTTCTTCCTGGATTAAGGTTGCCAAACTTAGCAAATAAAAATACAGAATCCCCAGTTAAATTTGAATTTCCATCCTTTGGGGGCATCAATACTGAAAAACGATTTGTTGTTTATCCAAAATTCAAATGTAACTTGACATTCTGTATTTTACCTGGCAACTTTATCCCAGGTCCCCAGGAATCTGACACCAAGTAATCCAAGCCACTGTCAGATTCTCAAAACACAAAGCAGCATGGAGGCAGTCTTGGTCTTGTTTGTCTTTTTTGTTTCGTTTACTTCTTTTTGAGACAGAGTCTTGCTCTGTCATGCAGGCTGGAGTACAGTGGCACGATCTCTGCTCACTGCAACCTCCACCTCCCTGGTTCAAGCGATTCTCCTGTCTCAACCTCCTGAGTAGCTGGGATTACAGGTGCGTGCCACCACACCTGGCTGATTTTTGTATTTTTAGTAGAGATGGGGTTTCACCATGTTGACCAGGCTGGTCTCGAACTCCTGACCTCAAGTGATGCGCCCGCCTTGGCCTCCCAAAGTGCTGGGATTATAGGCATGAGCCACTGCGCCTGGCCACTAATTTGTCTTTAATAACAGTTATGGAATGAATTATGTCCACACCCATGTCAAATTTTTACACTGAAGCCCTCGCCCCCAGTATCTCAGAATGTGACAGCATTTGGAGAAAGGTCTTGAAAGAGGAGGCTAAGTTAAAGTGAGGGTGGAGTGGGGCCGAATCAATCAACCAGTGTCCTTACAAAAAGAGGAAATATGGACACACAGAGGGACACCAGGGATGCCCCCACACAGACAAAAGGCCGTGCGAGGACACAGTGAGAAGGCCAAAGAGAGAGGCGTCAGAAGAAACCAAACCTGTGGACACCTTGACCTTGGACTTTCAGCCTCCAAAACTCTGAGAAAATAAATGTCTGCTGTTTAAACCACCTAGTCTGCGATATTTTGTTATGGAAGCCCTAGAAAACTAATGTATTTCTCTTTCAATTTAAAAGGTCTTAAGTATTTTTGGGATCACATACCTCCCTAAAAATCTGATGAAAACTAAGGTCATCCTCCTCGGAAAAATACACATACTGTACCTAAACACATTTGTCTGAATTTGTATTTGAAGCCCATGCAGAGACTCCCTAGCCTTGCCCCCAGGATGAGATCTCTCTACCTAGGGCTTCCTACCTGAGATGTCTTCATGTTTCCATCCCATACAGTGTCTGAGGCTCTACCATCAGACCATTCCCCCCAACCACCGCCATGTACCTGGTAAACTTCTCAGGACTAGATCTACAACTTTTCCTCCATCTCCAATAGCTAGCACCAGTTGAGTAAACAGTAGGTGCTCAGTAAAAGCCTGCTGACTGACTATGCCTCAGTCTTTGCCCTTTACTTACTTATAATGGCTGACTTCATTTCCTCTTGTTTCTTGGGTCCTAAGTTTTCTCATCAGGATTCTTAGAATATTTATGAAAAGGAGGAAATTAATCTGCAAAACACAAGGCAGAGGTGGGGCTAAAGGTATCTTGCTTTTCCGGCTACCTCTCCTGGCCCTGTCCCCTGGACCTGAGGTCAGAGAAGACATTGCAGACACCACAGGCAGGATGGCTCACCACTGCTGCCCACCAACGACACCTCCCCACCCCCAAAACAGACTGTCTAGACAGAGTCCATGGCTAGAGACAGCATTCCCTCCTACCCCGGCGCTGCAGGAGCGATAAGGCCTGTTCAGTTGCAGGGCAGATCACTCACCCTTGCAGAGCATTGGAAGCCCCTGGGGATATTGTTAAAATGCAGGTCTGGGCCGGGGGTGGCTCGCGCCTGTAATCCCAGCACTTTGGGAGGTCGAGGCGGGCAGGTCACCTGAGGCCTGGAGTTCCAGACCTGCCTGACCAACACGGAGAAACCCTGTCTCTACTAAAAATACAAAATTAGCCGGGCGTGGTGGCACATGGCTGTAATCCCAGCTACTCAGGAGGCTGAGGCAGGAGAATCACTTGAACCTGGGAAGCAGAGGTTGCGGTGAGCTGAGATCACGACATTGCACTCCAGCCTGGGCAACAAGATTGAAACTCTGTCTCAGGAAAAAAAAAAAAGCAGGTTTGAGGTGGACCTCAGATTTCTAACAAGCTCCCAGGTAATATGATGCCAAAGCTGACTGGCTTTACAGCAGTTGTTCTCAAAGTTTAGGGTACCCATTGATGGGCTCTACCTCCACAGGTTATGGTTCAGTAAGTCTGGCATGGGGTCCAAGAATTATTATTTTTAACAAGCTCCCAGGTGATGCTGAAGCTACTGGTGTGAGAACCACTTTGCAGCTCAATCACCAGCTCCAGGAAGCCACCCTGATTACTTCCTTTTTCTGATTCACTGTATTTAGGGATAATATTACTGTGTAAGAGCACTTAAAATATCTTTTTTGTTTTCTTGCAAACTACAGTTGGGAAATAAAATGTCTTAGAAGGTCAAATGCATGTGTCCGTCAAACATGTGTGTGACTACTTACCTGCCAGTTCAACTGTAACTTCTTGAAGGACGGGAATGCAGCCTTTTTATTCATTTTGGTGTCCCCTCCCCTACCCCAGTGCCCAGTGCCAACAACATTAGGAAGCTGCCCACATGGTAGCTTCTCTCCCTCCCTCACCCACCTGCTCCAGCCATTTTATAGAAGCAGGGATCAGCGCTATCACCCAGCCTCACACCTGCACTGTTCACATGAGTGGCTGGGGGCCTAAGAATGCTTGCCAAAAGACACAGGATTAGTGGCTGTCTAGGACTCCTGGCCCAGCACTGCGTTTTGGAGAACCCTGTTTCTCTGTGACTTGTTTAGGCATCTTTTTGTAAGCTGGCTATGCATGCTGTCAACTCATTAAGGCTACTTAGTTTAATTTTGTTTGACTTTGAGTTGCATTTAACTTAATAGGGAGCACCTGAAGGCAGAAAGAAAGGAAAAGAAAGAAAGAAAAAGAGAGAGAGAGAGAGAGAAAGAGAGAAAGAAAGAAAGGAAGAAAG
>NW_022437012.1:2071621-2099836 GCF_009761245.1 Sapajus apella | reverse complement strand
AAGGAAGGAAGGAAGGAAGGAAGGAAGGAAGGAAGGAAGGAAGGAAGAAAGAGAGAGATAAAGAAAGACGAAAGAGAGAGAGAGAGAAAGAAAGACAAGAGAAAGAAAGAAAGGCAAAATAAAGAAAGAGAAAAAAAGAAAGAAAAAGAAGGAAGGAAAGAAAAAGAAAGAAATCTTTAAGATCCCAAGAATGAGTCTATTTTTAAATAGTGTTATTCCAGGCCCTGTGCTAGGTTGGTAGGGAGATGTTTTGCATCAAGAGTGCTCATCCAACATCCTCAATCGCTGGGTAGACCACAGTCCTCTGAAACCAGCCCTGGACACTGGAACTGGCCGTTCTTAATCGGGGGTTGTCCTGGGCCAGGCTGCCCAAGTCCCAGAATAACAGCAGGGCTGGCTTAACTAAATGAGGAAACAGCCTCTGGCATGAATATTATGAAGCCATAGCAAATCAGTTTGTCAAGGGATTCCACATGAAACAGAAAAGTGCCCATCTATTGCTAGACAGGAAAAAAAAAAAAAAAACGAATTAGGACACAAGACTATATTAAGGATTTTGAAAAAGAAAAGTGCGTCTGCTCAAAGAAAAAGACAGGAAGGATAGCACATGCTCATAACATATACGCATAGCTGGGAGAATCAGGAGTGATTTTATTTTTCCTTTTTAAAAAAGACATTTTGTGCCAGGCATAGTGGTTCACGCCTGCAATCCCAGCACTTTGGGAGGCTGAGACGGGCAGATCACGTGAGTCCAGGCGTTCAAGGCCAGCCTGGGCAACCCAGTGAAACCTCATTTCTACAAAAAATTAGCTGGCTGTGGTGGCAGGAGCCTGTAGTCCCAGCTACTCGAGTGTTGATGTGGGAGGGTCACCTGAACCCAAGAGATGGAGGTTGGAGTGAGTCATGATTGCATCACCGCACTCCGGCCTGGGTGACAAGAGTGAGATCCTGTCCCAAAGAGTAAAACAAAAACAAACATTTTGTATTTTGCATTTTTTGCTCAGATTATATAATTTAAAAAGAATAAAATAAGGTTGTCTTGGAATGGTCCCCTTCTCTCAACCAATCCCAAGATGCCACACAGGCAGCTACCGGAAGAAAAGGGGCCCTGTCCTGTGCCCTCTCCCCCAGCCCCACCCTAGCAAGCCTGTGCAGGGCACTCTCTTTCAGCTGGTTCTGCAGCCTTGGGCATTCCTGGGCTGTCTGTGTGGACATTAGTTTCAGCCACGGAACTGCTTCCATCCATGAAACTATTCCCATGTGTCCCTATGTGTCTTCCCTCCTCTGTCCCCCTATTCTGACCCATACCCATGGGAAGGGCTACAGGACTCTGCCCTGGCACAGAGAAGAATCGCCTGGGTACCAGTACGCAGGCCTCTTGCCAGAAAAAGGAATGGAATCGCTAGCTATCAGTATTTTTAAAAAGCTCCCAGGTGATTCGAAAGGGCCACCAGGGTTGACACCCACAAGCTCCTGTCCAAGATAGCCAGCATCTCTTCCCTGGGGCCACCCTGCAGGCCTGAACCCACTCGCAGCACTGCAAAGTCCCAAGACCATGGCCTCACTGAGCTTGCCTGATCTGCACTCCCTCGTCAGTGATCTCAGCTTAGGGACTCATCCCAGGTTAACAAGCAACTCCCTAGAAAAATGCTCAAGGCCCATAGGTGAAGGTGGAATTGCAAGCCAGTGGGAGCCAGTCAGTATAAAACAAGGAGCTCTGCTCACCACATTTGAGCTGCTGCTCGTGGGAAAGAACAAGGTTTGCAGGCTCTTGCCTCCAGCCCACACCTCACCCCACTCCCACTCATTTTGTAGGCGGCGGAGCTTCCATACCACCATGATGCTCGCTAATCTCACAAGCACCGTGGCTTATCCCTCCTGGTACCTGCAGGGAGCCCTGTCCCCAACCCTGCCCTCTGTCCCTGTGGGCTAGTCACTGTTTCTGTCTCTTCCACTGATCCCCATCTCGGGAGAGGAGGGCCACTCACCAGGATGGAGAGGATCACAGGCCCGCGAATGATCCACCAGATGGATGTGTTGGCATTGATGTCCCAGCACCTAAGGGAGGGACAGCTGGGCATGATTACAAGTGGGAGCTGGGCTGACCAGCAAGGACATGTTCCCTGAGGTGGCCCTTGGTATGAAGGACCCATGTTTGTGGCACTGAGCCCCTGGGCTGTGTGCACAGCACCGTTAGAACCCACCCCCTCCTGCCACCCAGGAGCACTGCTGGGGCTGAAGGAGTGGCCACCTGTCTCCCTGCGAGAACCTGAGAGCCAGGAGACTCCCAGATCCAAAAGTTAGCTCACTGTCAGAATTCACCAGCGAGCACAGTGGCAAACTCAGCTACCAACAGAGGCCAGGAAGATGACAACAGCAAGTGAAGCGGTGGATGGTTGACGTGCGACCTCAGGATGCGGGGACATCAGGCCTGGAGGGTACTTGGCAAACTGGGGAGCATGTGCCCTGTCCAAGACAGCCGCAGCTCTGCTCCAGCTCATTTTTGCCACAAGGAAAAATGGAGCATCTTAAAAGACCTCTCCATTTTTTTTTCTAGATGGGCTGAAAAATCCAGACTCTTAAAAAAGTGAATTCACCCAATGCAAAAATTATTTTGAAGCAATTATTTGGGGCTGAATTTGGACTATAGACACTTGGATGTCTCATTTGACCTCATCCACTTATTGGCCTGGTTGTGTCATTATGCCCTTGAGAAATCAACTCCCACACTGCCCTGCTGCCTCGCCTCTTCCCAAGTTTCTTTTCTTTTTTTTTGAGACGGAGTCTTGCTCCATCACCAGGCTGGAGTGCAATTGTGCAACCTCAGCCGATCTTCTTTCAAGCTTGCTTCCCAGGTACCTAATCCCAGGTGAGTCCCATGGGCTCACCTCCACCCTCAATGCCCGACTTCTTTAGAGCCTGACTCTGCAGGGCTCCTAAACACCCAGGGGTAAAGAGGCATCCACGAGGGAGATCCCAGGAGGAAGGGAAAGCTGGGCTGGCCCTTCCTTGAGTTTCCTCCATGGAGTGACACCTGCCTGGAGTCGCGTAGCTCTTGTCTGGCATCTGACCCACACACAGAGCAGACAGGAAGCAAGAAGATAGGAAGGCCAGGGTGGTGCAGACCAGGAAGGCCAGGATGGTGGCCAAGGCTGCTCGGCCCACCTGGAAACTCACACCTGGGAAGCAGTGAGCATCACTCTAAGGAACTCATCATGGCCTCTACTTTGAGAAAAAGGCCTTTCCTAGATAGCTCCAAAGAAGTATCCGTGCTGTTTGAAAAGCTGGACGATGTCAGCTACATTCTTGGTATCCTCCTCCCAGCAGCTTACCCAATGTCTTCCAGAAAGTGTCTGGCGATAGCCCACAAAGCAACAAAAATGGCTGGAGAACCTGAGGATTAAAAATAAAGGGAGATGCAGAGGAGACAGGACTCAATTTTCAGCACACATATGGGAACAGGAACAAGCAGTTACCCCAGCCCAGCTACTGAGCAGGTGCCAAGATTTGGTGTCTGTAGAGATCCCTCTGCCATCCTGTGTGAACATGGTGCCCTGCGCCTCAAGGGTGCCAGGCATGGCCTGGGAACTGTGGCAGAATCAGAAGGATCCCAAAGGCCACTTGATGTTAGGGGTCTCCTGGGAACCAGGGCTGGACTCTAGAGGACCACTGTGGAGCACAGAGGGGCTGGGACTCCTGGGCAAGCTCGTGGATCCATGGAGGGAGCTGGTAGAACCCCCATCTCATACTGTGATCTGCCTGGCCATCTCCCTCCTCTGCAGCGGGGAGGAGGAAGCAGAGAAGGAGTGGGCACAGGTCATGAAAGAAACATTGATTTTATTCAAATATTGGTTTGTAAAAAGCTTGGCCATTACAACTAATGGCTAAGGTAAGCCATCACTGTCATGTTTAAACAAAAACCTATTTTGGACTAGAGATGAGATCAGGTCCATAACAATTTGGAAGAGAAAATGCAACAACATTTCCTGACTTCTAGTTAAACATGGCAAACTGAACTCATACATTTAGCCCTACTTCCCCTGAAGCTCCTCTAAAATGATAACAAAGAAATAGAAATGGTAAAAGCCCGCAAGGACAAAGACTGAGAAGGAAGGGCAGAGTGGAGGAGAGACGGCAACATGCTTAGGAACACAGACGGCTGGCAGAGGAGCGGCAGCTGACGTTCCGAGCAGAGGAAGCTGCAACAGAAGTGCTGTCTGGGCAATGACGCTGGGGAAATACCCAAGGAGGCCCTAGGGCCAGAGCACCCAGTACCCAGGAGGCAGGAGGCAGGGTGGGGCTGGGGCCGTACAATGGTTTGAAGTCTGTATAAGAAACAGATAACCACCCCAGGCAGCCAGCACTACCCTCAGGAGACCAAATAGTTAGCTGCATGTCCCCGACAGAGTTTCTTCTCTGGGAAAACTGAGCCAAGGAAAACAGGGCTGCAGCCCAGCAGAGGGCTAGAACGGGTGCTCCACCGAGCAGGAATGGAGTGATGGTCTATACCAGCGCTCAAGGTGGCTCCTGAGGACCTGGTATGTGGCTGGTCCCTACTGAGTTGTGCACTAAGTGCAAGACAGATACTAGATTTTGAAGACAAATAAAAGAAAGTAAAATATGAGGCCGGGCGTGGTGGCTCACACCTGTAATCCCAGCACTTTGGGAGGCTGAGGCAGGTGGATCACCTGAGGTCAGGAGTTCAAGAGACCAGCCTGGCCAACATGGTGAAACCCGATCTCTACTAAAAATACAAAAATCAGTCAGGCATGGTGGCGGGCACCTATAATCCCAGCTACTCAGGAGGCTGAGGTGGGAGAATCACTTGAACCCAGGAGGCAGAGGTTGCAGCTAGTCAAGATTGTACCACTGCACTCCAGCCTGGGTGACAAGAGAGAAAATCTGCCTCCAAAAAAAAAAAAAAAGTAAAATTTATCATTTCCAAATTTTATATTAATTATATATTGAAATGATACTATTATGGTTACCTTGGGTTAAACAGAATAGATTATTAAAACAAATATCACCTGTTTCATTTTACTGTGTTGACTGTGGCTACCAGAAAATTTTAAGCTAGATGTATGGCTCAGATTCTTTTTTATTTTTAAGCATAAACACTTAAATCAGATTCTATTTTTTAACGGACATGATCATGCTGAATGGTAAAAGCCCCAGCCCCCGGGCCACTTAGTTTTCAGGCCTCTACGAACAGGCTTCTACCCCAACCCCAGCCCTCTACCCTCTGCCCGCCTCCTTGCCACTGCAGGCTGGAGATTAAAGGATTCTCTAGAGGAACTGAACAGTCCCAGACAAAGGGCCTATAGATAGCCATGGGGGGGACCCCCCAACACTTCCAGCCCAGTGTCCCTAGAGAGACAAACCCCACACCCCCGATAGCCTTTAGCTGGCTCTGAAGTGATTCATTCTTAAATAGGAGCAGACAGCCAAGGTCACCAACATCTTATTACATAAAAGACGAAGACCAAAACAATCAGAGAAAAGGAACTCAGAGGAAACAGACCATACAGGAAGCAGAAGGAACTCGAACAAAACAACTCTAAGGAACGCTGTCGGAGAGATAAAAGGTCGCATCTACAAACACAAACAGGATCAGAGAACAAGAAAGGGGGCTTAGGAACTGCACATAGGATAACCAAACTTAAAAATGCAATAGATGGACTGGAAGATAAAGACTAGGAATCTCTCAGAAAGCAGAATAAAAAACAGTAGAATGAAAAGTAGGAAAAAGAAATTAGAACATTAGAGGTTATTCCAAGATGTACATCATTAGACTAGAGGGAGTTTCAGAAAAGAGAGGATAGAAAACAGAAGGAAAGAAACAATTAAATAGATAACATAAGAACATTTTCAAGAAATAAAAGACATGAATTTTCAGATGAAAGGGACACCAGGATGCCAGGGAAAAGGATGAAAAAAGACCTTCATCCCCTGTGACATTTCAGAACACAGAGAGAAGATCCTGCAGCTTATGTGGAGAGGAGGGAAAAAGTGGAAGCAAACTGGCATGGCACTTCCCATAACACTGATGCCAAAACACATGACACTCAAAATTCTGGGGAAAATGAATTTTCAACTTGTTTGTTTTTGTTTTTTGTTTTTTGAGACAAAGTCTCACTCTGTTGCCCAGGCTGGAGTGCAGTGGCACCATCTCAGCTCACTGCAACCTCCACCTCCCGGGTTCAAGTGATTCTCCTGCCTCAGCCTCTCCAGTAGCTGGGATTTCAGTCACCTGCCACCACGCCCAGCTAATTAGTAGAGACAGGGATTCACCATGTTTGCCAAGTTGGTCTCGAACTCCCGACCTCAAGTGATCTGCCCTCCTCAGCCTCCCAAGGTGCTGGGATTACAGGTGTGAACCACCGTGCCTGGCCTTCAACATGTTTTATGTCCAGCAAAACAATTAATTTGGTGTGAAAGCTGAACAAAGGTATCTTCAGACATGCAATACAAAAATATGTTCCTTTCAGGTGGTCTTGGTTAGACAGATACTGGAGGATGTGCTCCCACACAACTAGAGGGTAAACCAAAGACAGGGAGACGAGAAAGAAAGGAAACAGGATTTGTGGAAGAAGGTGAAAGCTAAGGGAGCTGAGTGAGCTGGAGAACAACCAGCTCAAGTCAAGCAGGAAGGCAGAAAGCTCTAGAAAAAACACTGGCAAGTATACCAGGTTGAATAGTGTCCTCCCCCCCAAAATTCATGTCAACCCAGAACCTCAGAATGTAACTTTACTTGGAAATAGGGTCTTTGCAGATATAATTGGTTAAGATAAAGTCATAATGGAATAGTGTGGGCTCCTGCTCCAATATGACTGGCATCCTTATAAGAAGGCCATGAGAGATACATAGACAGAGAATACACAGAGGAAGAAGTCCACGTAAAGACATATGCAGGCATGGAGCGGATACAACCACAAGCCAAGGAATGCCAAGCATTGCCAGTCACCACCGGAAGCTAGGGAAAGAGATATGGGACTGATCCTCCATCAGGGCCTCCAGAAGAAACCAACCATGCCGACCCTTTGATTTCAGGCTTCTGGCCTCCAGAACGGTGAGGGAGTAAACTTTTGTTGTTTTGAGCCACCAAGTTTGTGGCAAATTTGTTAAGGTAGCCTTAGGAACTAATATAGCAGAAAACAAACAAACAAATAGGAGCTGATAGATTTTATATTGCATTTGATGATTTGGAAAATAAATAGCATTGGAAAGTTTTCCAGAGAATTTGAGAGAATTGATGCTAGCAATATATGAAAAAAAAAAAAAAGCAAATGAGAAATGATTCCAGGAAAATAAAAAGTTAAATGAGATTGAAAGTAAAACTATTGGCTGGGTGTGGTGGCTCACGCCTGTAATCCCAGCACTTTGGGAGGCCGAGGCGGGTGGATCACGAGGTCAAGAGATCAAGACCAACCTGGCCAACATGGTGAAACCCCATCTCTACTAAAAAATACAAAAATTAGCTGGGTGTGGTGGCATGCACCTGTAGTCCCAGCTACTAGGGAGGCTGAGGCAGGAGAATTGCTTGAACCCAGGAGGCGGAGATTGCAGTGAGCTGAGATTGTGCCACTGTACTCCAGCCTGGCGCCTGGTGACAGAGCAAGACTCTGTCTCAAAAAAAAAAGAAAAGAAAAACTATTGTACACCACTTGTCTCAGTATAAAACACTATTTACATAGATATAATAATGTATACACTGAATCTGATTTAACCAAAAATGATGAGAAACTATAATGGAAGAATGGAGGTAGAGGACTAAGAATTTTATATTCTTGGTTGGGCACGATGCCTCATGGCTATAATCCCAGCACTTTGGGAGGCTGATGCAGGAGGATCACTTGAGCCCAGGAGTTCAAGACCAACCTGGGAAACATGGCAAGACCCTCTCTCTACAATAAATATAAAAAATCAGCCAGATGTGGTGGCGTGCACCTGTAGTCCTAGCTACTTGGGAGGCTGAGGCAGAAGGATCGCTTGAGCCCAGGAGCTAGAGGTTGCAGTGAGCTATGATTGCATCACTGCACTCCAGCCTGGGCAAGAGAGTGAGATCCTGTCTCAGAAAAAAAAAAAAAAAAAAAGAATTTTATATTCTTATTTTCCATCAAAAGGAGTCAATAACTAATGCTTCAAACAGACAAATCAGGACATAGTAGTGTATTGCTTAGAAACACAGGAGTAAATCTTAGGAGGAACAAGTTAAGAAAGGGAAGGGGCATTAACTCTGGGGCCTGAGCTCAGGAATAAGAAGTGAAGGTGGGAGACAGCTTTTGTTTATTATAAACCTTGTGGTCTTTTGTTTAATTGTTTAAACCAAGTACATGAATGACTTTGATAAAAATAACAACTAAAAATATATCTTGGGCTGGGTGTGATAGCTCATGCCTATAATCCCAGCACTTTGGGAGGCTGAGGAGGGAGGATCACTTAAGGCCAGGAGTTCAAGACTAGCCTGGGAAACATAGTGAGACATTGTCTCTACAAAAAATATAAATAAATAAATAAGTAAAAGAAAATAAATTAGCTAGATATGGTGGTGCACAGCCATTTAGGAGGCTGAGGCAGAAGGATCATTTGAGCCCAGGAGGTTGAGGCTACAGAGTGCACGGCTGCACTCCAGCTTGGGTGACAGAGACCCTCTCTTGGGGGAAAAAAAAAAAAAGTCGCCTCAATTCTTGAGGCACTAGTTCATTATTTTCCATCCTTAGTGGCAAGTTGGTGGGAAAATTTGAAAAAACTGTAATGGTTTAAATCGGTAGCTCTGTGTGGTCCCTGGACCCGCAGCACGAGCATCACCTAGGAATGTGACAGAAATGCAGAGTCTCGGGCCCCACCCTAGACCCACTGCCTCGGAGTCTCTGGGCGGGAAGTGCGGCAAGCTGGGTTTGGCAGACCCTCACCCATGCTGACGCGGAACCACCGGCAACAGCCACTCACTCTCACTCAATGAGTGGGAGCCTGGGTCATCTACACAGCCTGTGCTATCACTCTTTTCTGGGCACAGACTCACACCTCAGCTGCTCTGAAAACATCAAAGCTTTGGGTAAGTGTTAAAAACCTTAAAGGTGCTCACTCCTTTTCACTCAGGAATCCATATCCTGGGATTCTGTATCACATACAGAAAACACTGCCCATAAAGGTATTCATCACTGTGCTATTTATAATAGTGAGACAACCTAAGTCTCCAAACAATAGGCATGTGATTAAATACATCTATATTACATCTATCCATCTATATGGTATTTTAAAATATTTATGAAAGATTTGAGGGTCTGGATGCAGTGGCTCACGCCTGTAATCCCAGCACTTTGGTAGGCTGAGGTAGGCAGATCACCTGAGCTCAGAAGTTCAAGACCAGCCTGACCAACATGGAGAAACTCCATCTCTACTAAAAATAAAAAATTAGCCGGGCGTGGTGGCGCATGCCTGTAATCCCAACTACTCAGGAGGCTGAATCAGGAAAATTGCCTGAACCCGGGAGGCGAAGGTTGTGGTGAGCCAAGATCGCGCCATTGCACTCCAGCCTGGGCAATAACAGCAAAACTCCGTTTTAAAAAAAAAAAAAAAGATTTGAAATAATACAGAAATTTAGAACATGCTTACGTGTTAATGGAAAGAAGCAAAATTCAAATTTCTGTGTAGAGGATGACCACAGCAATACGAGGAAAAACTGCAAGTAGAAAAAGAGGCTGGAAGGAAATCCCAGAAAAAGTTCAATCTATGGGACTAGGGAAATTTTTTTTTCTACTTGAAAAAAACTTTTTCTACAAGGTTTTACAGTAGGTGTGTACCCATTTAAGCAACCTATCTTTGGTGAAACCATTATAATTTCAAGCAGGGGCAATGTACCTTTGCATGAAAAGGGCTTCTCACAGATAGAGGGGCTTCAGGCCTTCCAGGGGCCCTTCGGGGTCTCTTTGGTGTCTGGCAGGAAAACAGGCCGGAAGGAAGAGAATCATTGCTGTTTTACATGCTACTCAATTCTCAGCACCCAGCACAGGGCTGGCGTATAGTAGATGCTCCATAAAGATTTGAAGAAGAAAGGAAGGTTCTCATTATTTCATTCAAACATCTTAAAATCCTGTGACAGAGATATTATCACAGTGCAACTTTGATATCTCTGAACACAGGAAGTGTTCGAAGAACGCTGAATAAATTACAATCCTGATATTATAGATGGGGAAACTGTCCATGTTCATTCAGCTAAATCTTGGCAGATCTGGGATTTAAAGCCTAGTGAGTTGGGTTCAATGAGCTGGGTGCTTTTACGGCAGCGTCAGCTGCATAAGGCAAGTCCCTAGTCTCCAGGCGCGCTGGGATTGCTGGCCTCTGGAGACACTGGCACAGCCCTACAACCTCCCGCTGGCTGAGGGTCAGGTGCTAACTGGGCTGCCAAGGTTCGGGAGCAGGATGGCTCAGCAAGCTCTGCCAGTTCGGGCAGCTTCCCTAATGCTGCCCTTGCAAAAGGGTCCTTGCAAATAAGGATTTAGACAAGCAGAAAAGGCAGCAGAGGACATTCCTGGCAGGGACACTTCTTAAAAGCGCCAGGAAGAAACCAAAAGAAGCTGATGCCTAGTACACATGACTATCTCTGTAAGCCTTTGAGTCACTCTCAGAGACCTGGCTCTCTGTCTAGAACTCCTCAGGGTAACTTTCATATTTATCAAGTGAAAAACTGATGGATGGATGGATGGATGGATGGATGGATGGATGGATGGATGGATGTTAATGGCAGAGTAAAAGTCAAAGGACTTTGGAAACAGACAGGTCTTGGCTTGACTCCTGAAGTCTGTCCTTGTTTACCGTGTGAGTTGAGTATTTTGTTTCGTCTCTGAGCTGAGGACTCCGAGAGGCCTCTGGAGATTGCTATGGTGATTAAATGATACATGTAAAGTGCTGAACTCAATATCTGGCACATAGCAAGTGCCCAAAAAATGGAAGTCATTTATCGTCTTTGTTGACCAGAAAGGAAAGGGGAGAGAGATGGAATGGGGGCCCGCACTTGGCTGTCTCACTCTCATTCCCCCTCTTTCCTAGACAGTGAATCCTGAATTTCCTTTGAGAAGTCATGTGGTTTGAGTAGCTTAGGCCAATCAGCATATTTCATTCTCTCAGGCCTCTGTGACTAGTTCAAAGATGTCTATGAGATTTAAGCAGTCCAACCAGAGTGCACCTCAGAATATTTGCTGAGAATGCTGGATGGAGTCTCTTTTTTTCTCTCATTAGAGTCTGGTACAAGGAAGTCTCTAGCCCAGAAGACGTTGGCCATTCCATTGGGAACACCGGCCTAACTGTAAAGCTGATGTTACAAAAGGCAAAGTACAGACAGAAAGAAACAGTGTTAAGCTGCTGGATTCAGCCTCTCCTGAAGTTGGTGATCTCTAGACTTTTCAGTTATATAAGCCAATTAATTTCCTTTATGTTTAAAGCCTGACCATCAAAAGGCAGCAAAAGCATCCTGATACAGAAAGAAAGCAAGAAAGAGGACATAGGAACGGACCATCTAAAGGCAGACGAGGCAACAAGCATTTGGTAGCAACAAACTTTAAAAAGCTCTGGATGCCAGAAACTGGGGCTAAATTTGAGCTGATTTCCCATTTGACAGATAAGTAAACTGAGACCAGAGGGTGAAACATCAAGGAACTTGTCTAAGATTACACAAGTTAGCCAGATAACGGTGGCTCATGCCTGTAATCTCAACACTTTGGGAGGCCGAGGCGGGCAGCTCACCTGAGGTCAGGAGTTCGAGACTGGCCTGACCAACATGGTGAAACCCTGTCTCTACTAAAAATACAAAATTAGCTGGGTGTGGTGGCACATGTCTGTAATCCCAGCTACTTGGGAAGCTGAGGTAGGAGAATCACTTGAACCCCGCAGACGGAGGTTGCAGTGAGCTGAGATTACATCATTGCACTTCAGCCTGGGCAACAAGAGCAAAACACCACCTCAAAAAAAGAAAAAAGTTACACAAGTTAGTCAAGTATGGAGCTGGAACTAGAAGCCAAACGCTTCGACTCTCGACTCAGCGCCCCTTCCCACATACCACACAGGGACAGACCCCAGGAGAAACATACCCCATCCGAGCGCCACAAATCCCTGGAGGTACTTTCTTTCTGAGAAGAAGGAGATGACGAGGAGTGTGTGAAGGTAGAGGCCTTCCACCAGCAGCCAGGAGTAGTTGGCCATGATGCAGTACTGGAACAACACCATGACCAGCTTGCAGCCCGCCTGGACAGAGAGAGGCAGCTGAGCCCAGGCCGGGTGGCAGTGGGCTTCCCTCTGGTGACAGGTCCCAAAGGGAACAACGGGGTGTTGTGGGGGCAGGGGCCAGGCGACAACAGCGGGCCTCTGGGGTCTTCCTCCATCAGGCCTACAGCATTCTCTAGAGAGTGGAAGTCCACAGGCCCGGGGGTTCAGTCAAGGTGGCCAATGAGCCAACACAGGAGCAGGAACTAGGTCCAAATGCTAGCATGGGCTGCCAGGCTAGATAAGGAGACAGTCTTTCAATTACAAAACTGTCAGATACTGCCCAATCGCCTCATTTTTTCAGATGAGGAAACCAAGGCCTAGAAAGGAAAGAGATTTCTGAGCAAAAGGTTAACAAAATCTTTTCTAAGCTCGATTCCCTTGGAAACACATAATGAAGGGATGTGCCAACTATGTTAGGAGGCAACATTGATTATGGTAAAATGGCCCTGACTGGCACATCACACTCTCCACACAGCTGACAGGGATGTCATAGTGTTGGGCTTCCCTGAGGCAGTGACTGACTCTTAACAGGCATGTCTCCTGCAGGGATCCCTGGGATGCCTATAGAATTGTGGGGCACCAGGCTTCTACACTAGCACGCCTCCTCTACCTCTGCCATGGTAGGGCCTTTGTCTTTTTCTTTACACTGAGCTGTCCCCTGGGGATGGGACAGCTCCTGGGATGGCCCTAGGGCTGCTGCAGAGACAAGCCCAAGAAGAAGGAGCGCCCCCTGCTGCCTGTAGGACAGTGGCGGTTCCTGCCTTATGGCCTTTCCAGAGACTCTGATTCTAGGCAAGGCCCAAGGTTGACTTGTGAGTCTAATGTTTCATAAAACCTGAGGTTTTACATAAAAGCAGTTTCCCTGCTGGGGTATTGCTGGCCTTGTCCAGTGCTGGTCAGTAATGAGGCGTGGTTAAGATTTAAGGCTCCTGACTCCCAGCAGGTACTCTTGTTTCATCCTGGAGACCTTGAGAGACATGGATCCTACCTGAAGAATTTCTCGGTCTGAGTCAGAAAATATACACACGCAAACACACACACACACACACACGCACGCACACACACAAACTATGAACAATACAAACAGGTGAATGGTAGGAAGAAGTGGCAGGCGGGTTAGCTGAACTAATCTCAAATTCCAATTTCCTTCTCCCTTGCTTGCCTCTACTATGGAGACTGTGACATAAAAAACTCAATCACCCTGTTTCCTTTGCAATAAAGTGTGGTTACATGACTCAGCTCTAGCCAATGAGATGTAGGCACGAGTTTCTAGGGAGGGTACCCTTTGTTGATAAAAAGGCAAAGCTGCCCATAAGAAAAAAAAATGTTTAACCTTCAACCTTTCTCCTTCTTGGCTGGAACACAGATGGGAGGCTTGGAGTTGCAGCAGCCATATTGTAACCATGTGGTATAAAGCATGACATCAAAGGCCTACTCTAAGGACGGCAGTGCAGAAACAGCGAAAAAGATTGTGTCCCTCATGGTATCGTGCAGCCACTGCGCCACCTCATCTGTGGACTGCTTATGTGGGAAACAGCCCCCATTTGTTTAAGACCCCAATATACAGTTTTCCATTATTTGCAGCAAAGGAATTCCCAACTGGCACACAGGGTGATTGCAATGAATTGAGTCATCTGGACATTTGGAAAGAGAAAGGGGGTTAGATTTAAGAAAACACCACTGTTTTATTGCAAACACGTGTATACAGACATACTGGCCCATGCTCACCCTTTTCTTTTTATGACCAACCCCCACCCTCCTCAGACTGGGTCATCTTTCTTCAGCCAGGAACTGGCAGAAGCAGGGAAAAGAGGAGTCTCCCTGCGTATCTAATTCCTAGAGTGGCTAGTTCACTCCTGGACTCTGAGAGTTTATGGCAATCCCCACGAGCGTCTCTCCTACATGACCCAGATTGTGCACATGTGGCTGTGGAATCTCCCTGAACCTCCTGGCTCGGCGTCAGTACTGGCCACTTTATCCTTGGTATGAAGTGCAATCTCAGCAGGAGCTTGGGGGAAGAACAACCAGGCTACCTCCCTCTCCAACATTAGGTGGGGGAAGGCAGGTGGGCCTGGCAACACCCCGGGGCACCCAGGCCTATTACCCTGTGGGCATCGCAGTAGGTGACATCATCCGAGGAGAAGAGCACAGCGTCCTTGATGAAGTTAGACACGGCGCGAAGGATGAAGGACACGAACAGGTGCATGTGGATGTAGTTGCGGGTGCAGTGGAGCCTCCTGGAGGGAGAGAATGTAGGACCATAGAGGCCAGAGCCCGGGGGGCTCAACCAGGTTCACCTGCCCCCAGTGCACTGGGGAAACTGAGGCCCTAGACTTCAGCTCCTTCAGCATATCACGCTCTGTAAGCGTAACCTGAATGAGGACCTGGGTCCCCAGGTGGCCAGTCTACTTTGCTTCATACTGCAGTTAAAACCAAAAAATAAAAAGGACAAGCCACAGTGTGGCTGACACCTATAATCCCAGCACTTAGGGGGGCCAAGGCAGGAAGATCACTTGAGGCCAGGAGTTCAACGTAGTGAGACTTCTGTGTCTACAAATAATTTTTCTTTAATTAGCTGGGCATGGTGGTGCCTGCTTGTATTCCTTATACAAAAGGCTGAGGTGGGAGGATCGCTTGAGCCCAGGAGTTCAAGGCTGCAGTGAGCTATCATTGCCACTGCACTCCAGTCCCTGCAACAGAGCAAGACCTAGTCTCTAAATAAATAAATAAAAAGCTAGGGCTGTAGGGGCAACATTGTATTCTGCCCTGACCTACCACCATCTCCAGCTCCCTGAATTGTTTTGGGGGAGGGGTGAGGGTGGCCACCAGAATGGGAGAGGGCTGAGGGCACAGAAGGAACACAGGCTGCGGGGAGAAAGCAGACCTCGGCTCTGCCACTTAGCAGCTATATGACCTTGAGCCAGCCTTTTCATTTCCCAGAGCCTCAGTGCCCTCCTCTGCTGCAAGGGACAGAAGTCAGTTACTTGCTCTGCTGCTCCTGGTACCGGAACAGGCTGTCTTCTGGGAAACGCATTCCAGCTCTAGATTGGGAGGGCTCCGCCCTTCTCACCCTCATGACAGACTCGACCAATCAGAGTGCTCCATCGCTGTCCGTAGTGATTGGCTTGGAGGTGGGCATGTGACCCAAGCTCGGCCTATGAGAACTCTGAGGACTTTTACCAGAGCCAGTGGGGAAGAGGCTCTTGTTGGCCCTGGTGTTGCTGAGCTAGCAGGATGAACGCCAGCAACTGTGGGTGATTTTCTCTGCCACCCCAGCAGAAGGCGTCCCAGAGGATGAAGCCAACCCAGAGCAGAGGAATGGAGGGAGACGGACCTAGTGCTCTGAGGCCGCTGCACACCTAGATCCAGCCACGCCTATAGCAGATGCCCCTGAGCTTGCCGGGTCAGGTGGCCTTTTTCTTAGGCTGTTTTGAAGTGGATTTCTGTTTCTTGCAACAGAATCTGACTAGTGCACCTGTAAAATGGGGTTCCTGTTACCTATCTCATAGCATTGTGTGAAAAAATTAGCATAATACATGTAAAGTAACCAGCCGCAGGTTCTCAGTAATGCTTAGTAAATGTTGAACCAATAAAAGGATAAATGAGGTCACAAGAGCCTCGATGTTTTACCACAGGTAAGCTTTAGATCAAGACGTGACAAGGTGGTTCACCCAGACCTTCCTCTTTCTGTCCTGGATGGTTCAGAAGAGACCCAAAGTCTGTGCCTGGGGAGGGCTGGGGTATGGAGAGCTGGCAGTGTGTTCTCACCGGAAAGCACAGAGGATGCCGAGGGCGACCAGGAGCATGACCAGGGAGGAGCTGTAGCCCACGGTGTACATGACTTTCAGCTTCAGCAGGTAGGAGTGCTGCAGAGAGAGGCACGTGTCAGCCCCGTGGCCCTCCTGGCTAGCTCTGTGCTTCTGTGCCTCAGTGCACCCACTTCAGGCAGCTTGAACCCCACCGACGCAGCTGTTCTGCCCAAACTCCAAGGACGCCAAGTCACAGAGGCATAACGCCATAACATCCTGGCATTGGAAAAGCCCTTAGGGGTCATCTGATGCCAATTCAAACTTCCACCTTATGTATGGGGCCCTTTTGCCAACTCTCTGAATTCAAGCCTTTGCTTTAATACCTCTAGAGACAAGGTGCTCACTGCCCTTTGAGAAAGTTAATTGGTGTACAACACCACAAAAGATTATATTTTGTTTATACGAAGCTAAAATCGATTACTTGCACCACATATTGGTCCATTTTCTGGAAAAGTTGCAAAGGTCATGCAGAGAGGCCTGCCATTTTTTTAAACAGCTATTCTGCCCATTTGTTTCTCATTCGTTTTCTCTATATTAAATATTCCCTGTGTCAGGTTGGGTGCAGTGGCTTATGCTTGTAATCCCAGAACTTTGAGAGGCTGAGGAGGAAGAATCACTTGAGCTCAGGAGCTCAAGACCAGCCTGGGCAGCATGGCAAAACACTGTCTCTCCAAAAAAATTTTAAAATTAGCGAGGTGCAGTGGCACACAAATGTGGTCACAGCCACTCAGAGGCTGAGGTAGGAGGATCATTCAAGCCCAGGAAGTCAAGACCACAGCAAGCCATGATCCAGCCACAGCACTCCAGCCTGGGTGATAGAGTAAGACCCTGTCTCAAATAAATAAATGCATAAAGACATAGGGAATATGTCTTCAACCTCTTTCCACTATCCTTCAACCTTTAGTTAAATTAATATATGCCAGTTTGTTAACGTTCTTCTTAAATAAGACCCCAGAACCACATAGCTGAAAAGCTCCGGATGCATGCTCTGACGAGGAAGAGGCAGAATGGGCCCATCACCTCCCATCTCCCCTGGTCTGTACACTGCACACCTATGCAGTCAAGCAGGCATCCACTTATTCAGCAGCCATTTCACATTATTGGCTTATCTTTGAGGCAAAAAGACCTAAATGGAATATGAAAATTAAAAGATTTGGCCAGGTGTGGTGGCTCACACCTGTAATCTCAGAACTTTGGGAGGCCATGGTGGGTGGATCCCTTAAGGTTAGAGTTTTAGACATGCATGGACAATATAGAGAAACCCTGTCCCTACTAAAAATACAAAAATTAGCTGGGGGTGGTGGTGTATGCCCGTAATCCCAGCTACTTGGGAGACTGAGGCAGGAGACTCCCTTGAACCTGGGAGAGGGAGGTTGCAGTGAGCTGAGATTGCCCCGCTGTACTCCAGCCTGGGCACCAGAGTGAGACTCTGTATCAAAAAAAAAAAAAAAGAGCTGCATTTAGGTTCAAAAAATAAAGTGATATTAAAAAGAATCAAGGGAATATAAATTAAAAGAACAGTTTTTATAGGGGAGGGACGGTGGGGGGTGGGGAGTTGGGGAGAGATAGCAAGGGGAGAGACGCCAGATGTAGGTGATGGGGAGGAAGGCAGCAAATCACACTGCCACGTGTGTACCTATGTAACAATCTTGCATGTTCTTCACATGTACCCCAAAACCTAAAATGCAATAAAATAAATTTTAAAAAAAGAATAATTTTTAACAACAAAACTAACAAATATTTAAAAGTAATAATTTTCTATGCAGGTGAGGGTATAATAGGAGTGAAAACTGGTTCAACCTTTCTGGAAAGTAATAAATATGTATCAAGAACCTTTGAAATATGCATTCCTTTTGACTTCCTTCTACCTCCAGGAATTGATTCTAAAAAATAATCAGAAATAAAAAAGCATATTTATACATAAAGATGTTTATCACAGACGTATTAGCGAGGAAAAAACCCAAATGTCCAACAACAGAAGAATAGTTAACTAAATTATTTTAAATACAAATGATTTTCATGCTGTGCCACTAATAAAATGTTGTTTAGACTGGGCACCGTAGCTCAAGTCTGTAATCCCAGCACTTTGGGAGGCCAAGGTGGGCGGATCATGAGGTCAGGAGTTCGAGATCAGCCTGGCCAACACGTGAAACCCCATCGCTACTAAAAATACAAAAAAATTAGCAGAGTGTATTGGCATGCGCCTGTAATCCCAGCTACGTAGGAAGCCAAGGCAGGAGAATCACTTGAACCCAGGAGGTGGAGGTTGCAATGAGCCCATCACACCACTGCACTCCAGCTTGGGCGACAGAGCAAGACTCCATCTCGAAAAAATAAAGAAATGTTGTTTGCCAAGAGTTTAAAACAAGTCAGTATATGGTGATACATTATCACATGAAAAGGCAGAATTCAAATTTGACGTGTGCAATGGGATTCCAGCTATACGTAAAAATGTATTAGGTTGAATTATATAAAAATGGATTCTGCTGAGAATTTTTTTTTAAATTTAATAAATGAATTTTTAAAAAGAATTATATGAAATTGCCCTTTTTTATAGATCAAAAATGATTGAATATCAACACAAAAAATAAAGAAAATTTTTAAAAAGATTGAATTATCAGCCATTCCATGTGGCTCAATCTCATACATACAGAGAAACAAGACTGTAAAGAGATACGGTTGATGTTCATAGTGGTTAACTTTGCATTATAGGTTTGCAAGTACAGTTGTTATTTTCTTTTGTAATTTTTCTATATTTCTAATTTTTCTACAGTGGATAAGGGCTATTTGTAACCAAAAGAAAAAGGTAGTTAATTTTTTAAGAAGACACAAGAATAAAATAGGGGCTGGCTGATAGCTCTTCATGGGAAGATAACCTTGAGGTTAGAAAGACTAAACCTCTGTCGAGCGTGGTGACTCACACCTTAATCCCAGCACTCGGGGAGGCCGAGGTGGGTGGATCACCTGAAATCAGCAGTTCAAGACCAGCCTGGCCAACATAGTGAAACCCCGTCTCCACTAAAAATACAAAAAGTTAGCCGGGTGTGGTGGCAGGCACCTATAATCCTAGCTATACTGAGAAGGTTGAGGCAGGAGAATCGCTTGAACCTGGGAGGCAGAGGTTGCAGTGAGCCGAGATCTCACCATCACACTCCAGCCTGGGCAACAAGAATGAAACTCTATCTCAAAAAAAACAAAAAACAAAAAAGAAAGAAAGAAAGACCTAAGCTCCACAGTGTCACCCAGTGTATGACAGAGAAAGAACAGAGGCTTTAGAGCCGGGAGACAAGGGTTCCAAGCCCAGACTGTGACTCACCAGCTGTGTGACCTTGAGCAAATTATTTAACCTCTTTGAGTCTCAGATTCCTCATCTGCAAAATGGGGATAATAATATCTACCTTGTGGACTTGTTGAAAGAACAAATACGGTGTCAGATAGAGTACCTAGACAATGCTTTGGCACATAGGAAGCACTCAGTGTATGGTAACTTTAATTTCTTCCCACCCTACCATCCTCCCTCAAAATGAGTCAGCGGTTTGAGATGATATGAAGTCCGAGGCACAAAAAAGCTCAAAAACTAGCTTCATTCTCAGTTACACTGATGGAGTGCTGTGGGCAGCTGGCCACGTGGGAATGTTCGGAGAGGCTGGGCATGTTATTTTAAGAGTCACATTAATAAACTGAAGCATTTCTGGAGGAGGGTGATTGTGTCATCTGAGAAGTGCATGAAAAAACCGGGTTCATGACACCTAGAGGGGAAAAACACCCACTTAGAGGAGAAAAGTGTTAGACTGAATGACGTGTAGAAGAAGGGCCAGACCTCGTGTGTGAGCTCCAGATGGGGGAAGTTTCCAGAAAGGAGGCAGATTTTGACTCAAGGTGACCGAAAATTTTCTGACAGCGGGAGATGGCCTTCAATGAGAAGGTTGTCATGTGACATTGAGTTCCCACTAATGTAACTGCTCTCCTGGAAGCCAGGAGTCCCCTCTCAGGGATGAGAGGAACAAGACCCTTGAAGGCAGTGGGTTGCCTTGAATTAATGGTTCCTAGGCTTTGGGACATCAAAGACCTGTGAAATGTCAAAAAATTGAGGCCCATTGTGTGAACCGCTAATCTCGCCATGTACGAATGAGCCGCATTGCGGAGGGTGCCAGCCTCACTCCTGGGTGTGCCTGGGCCAGCCTGTAAGAGCCTGCAGGGGCACAGGGTGACAAGGAGAGGCAGTGATAGGCAGAAGATGCTGCACTGTCCTGCGGCTATGGCCATTACCCACCAGGTGACCAGCCCACCTCTCATGCAGACCTGTTCCTGCCTTGTAAGGCCTCATGCACCCAGAAAGAGCCTTGCTCCCTGGAGTTTTCATGTGACCTTCAGTCCTTAGCTCTTTTTTTTTTTTTTTTTTCTTTTTTTTTTGAGACGGAGTCTCACTCTGTCACCCAGGCTGGAATGCTGTAGCACGATGATGGCTCACTGCATCCTCAACCTCCCAGGCTCCAGCAGTTTTCCTGCCTTAGCTTCCCAAGTAGCTAGGACTACAGGGAAGTGCCATTACAGTCAGCTACTTAAATTTTTTTTTTTTTTTTTTTTTGTAGAGATAGGGTCTCCCTGTGTAGCCCAGGGTGGTCTTGAACTCCTGAGCTCAAGTTATTCTCCCAGGCCAGCCTCCCAAAGTGCTGAGATGACAGGCATGAGCCACCACACCCAGCTGGTCCTCAGCTCTTAACATCCATAAGTGTGCACCACTCCCAGAGCACACGGGGCCCAGAAGCCTCACGGCTGTCTTGAATTCAGTTGTCTCTCTCACTGCTGTCTGTCCTAACTGTGCCACCTGCTTTGTGTAGCCTCTAGATCAGCGGTCACAGGCATATTTTGTGAAGGGACAGAGTATTTTAGGCTTTGGGCACCCTGTGGTCTCTTTTGCAAATACTCAGCCCTGCCCTTGCCGTGCAGAAGTAGCCTTACTACAGGAGGAATGGGCTTGGCTGTGTTCCAATAAAGCTTTATTTACAACAGCAGGCGGCGAGGCTGCATTGGGCCCAAGAGCTACAGTTTGCAAATCTCATTTTACTTACCCACGCGGCATCTATGGGTGCTCTTACTGCCAATCTGGGTCCACTATTGGTGTCAGTAATATAGTGCGTCAATAATACAGTGCTGTATGCCAAGTAAGGATGTCACAAGAAGTGAAGAAGAAAAGAAAACCAACTAACACGTACCTTTACCCTCAGTTGATGAAAAGAAAAGACATTTTAACAATAAGAAATAGGATGATTCAGGTGGACTGGCATTCAGGGACCAGGGAATCATGTGGTCAGGACACCCTTCCAACCTTAGAGTTGTCGTTTTGGTTTTTTTTTTTTTTTGAGACAGAGTTTCGCTCTTGTTACCCAGGCTGGAGTGCAATGGCGCGATCTCGGCTCACCGCAACCTCCGCCTCCTGGGTTCAGGCAATTCTCCTGCCTCAGCCTCCTCAGTAGCTGGGATTACAGGCATGCGCCACCATGCCCAGCTAATTTTTTGTATTTTTAGTAGAGACGGGGTTTCACCATGTTGACCAGGATGGTCTCGATCTCTTGACCTCGTGATCCACCCGCCTTGGCCTCCCACAGTGCTGGGATTACAGGCTTGAGCCACCGCGCCCGGCCCCGTTTTGGTTTTTTTTTAATGCAAGCTGAAGCCAAGCTAGGTCTCCTTTCCACCATTTTTGGACAATTAATTTTCTGAGTTAAGTCCAGAGCTTTCCATTTTCCTTTATAAAATTTCAGCTCCTTGGTTTGGGATTTTACAGTTTTAATCTTGGCATGAACATTGTGGTTAAGGCTCTGTGCTCCATTTTCCCTGATGATTTGTGTAAGTCGACAGTTATTATGTAGATTTTTTTTCTTCTCTTTTTGAGACAAAGTCTCACTCTGTTGCCCAGGCTGGAGTGCAGTGGCAAGATCTCAGCTCACTGCAACCTCCGCCTCCCGAGTTCAAGCAATTCCCCTGCCTCAGCCTCCCACGTAGCTGGGATTACAGGCACATGTCACCATGCCTGACTAATTTGTATTTTTAGTAGAGACAGGGTTTTGCTGTGTGGGCCGGGCTGGTCTCAAACCCCTGGCCTCTAGTGATCCACCCATGTCAGCCTCCCAAAGTGATGGGATTACAGGCTGAGACACTGTGCCTGGCCTGTGCTGTGATTTCTGATGGCAGTCATCTTACAATGCCAGCCTGAGGATGAGGCCGCCAGGACAGCAGGAAGAGAGATACAGACGACACGGTCCCTGGTGATTCTGTGGTGCTGCCTCATCAAAGAATCCCAAAGCCCATTCTCTGCATTTCCAGTTATGTGAGCCACATGTGCTTATTAAACTAGTGAGAAATGGGTGTTATTTGCAGCACAAAGCCTTCTTTTGAACCTTCATCCCACCACCCATCATGATATTCCTTTTTAGTTTTATGGATTTTACAAATTTGATATAAGTCAGCCCCGTGTCTTCATATAAGTCGATGATAAAAGCGCTCCTCTGCAGAGGGAGAGCCCACTCACCACCCCTCCAAGACCATGAGTCCCACTCCGTGTCGAGTCACCTTACTAATCACCCCACTCTGACCAGATCTGAAGATCTCACGTATGTCCCAATGGGATGACACACCCTGAGAAAGAAGGAAATGCATCCTCCCCTTGGAGTTTGCCCTCCTTCACGTAGAGCAAGGCTGATGCACTAGAGAGAGAGGGGTCTTAGAGAAACGCAGAAGAGGCTGTGCTCTGCCACCCGGGCCCCTCCCTTCTCCCTGAACTCTGCCGCTTTCCATTCATGCTTTCTCCCATGACCTCACCCTACCCTCCAAGGGACAAGCAAGCTTATCCACCCATATTTCCTCTGGAGAGTTTAGCTAATGGGACCTGCTAAAAGTGCACTTCCCGGCGGGCCCCACATCTTATGGGGAGGCATCAGAAGATAGAAGATGGAGCACCGATGCTATTGGAGCTAGATTTCGTTTAAATCCAACCTCTACTGCTTTATAAGCATGTTCCGCAATCCCTGAGCCCCAGTTTCCTCTTCTGCACGGTGAGAAAAACAATGAATGCCCAGGGTTATTTTGAGGGTTGAATACAATTGCAGCTGGCACTCGGTAGACGTTTAAGTGCACAACAAATACTTACTGGGCACCTCATAGGTGCCAAGCATTGTGCTGGGCACTGGGACCTGGAAATGAGCAAGACTCTGATTTGTCACCGTGATTTTGCCAAGCCCCAGCCCTGGCCCATAGCAGGTCCTCCTTGAGTGTGGAGTGAATGAATGCCTTTGAGGAGCTTGTATTTTAGTGAGAGAGATGGAGGCACGTAGCATACACTGATCATTTTAATATAACACAGTAGGTAATAGCCAACACCAAGCTCTAAGGGAGCCACACCTGTGGAGAGAGGAGGAAACAGCTGGCACTGATGGGCCCGAGTGGAGTCTCAAAGGATGTATAAGAATCAGTCTGCCAGGCATGGTGGCTCACACCTGTAATCCCAGCACTTTGAGAGGCCAAGGCAGGTAGATCACCTGAGGTCAGGAGTTCAAGACCAGCCTGACCAACATGGAGAAACCCTGTCTCTACTAAAAATACAAAAAATTAGCCAGGCATGGTGGCACGTGCCTGTTAATCTCAGCTACTGAGGAGGCTGAGGCAGGAGAATCACTTGAACCCGGGAGGCAAAGGTTGCAGTGAGCCAAGATAGCACCACTGTACGCCAGCCTGGGCAACAAGAGTGAAACTCTGTCTCAAAAGAAAAAAAAAAAAATCAGGAAAAGAAAGGAGGAAAGTATTCTCCAAGGCAAGGAAGGGGCTCTAACAGGGGCAAAGGCCCAGGTGGGAGGCAGGATGGCAGGGTGTGTGTGAGAGTTGAGAGACAGGGCCATCCTGGGAAGTGACAGGGAAGCAGAAGGAGCTGAGCCCAGACAGGGCCCTGATGGCCCCCCTCAGAGGATGCCTCTGGAAGTCCCCAGAAAAGGTCAGCCGATTACTGAAGGGAGCATCCTCTCAGCTAGGGCTGCTCTGCGGCCGGGCTCCCTCCTTGCTTATCAGAGCCAGGAGACTCCTTTGAATGCTGTAAACATTTTTTTTTTTTAAGAGACAGTGTCTCACTCTGTCCTCCACTGCCCAGCTTAGAGTACAGCTACACAATCACTGCTCACTGCATCCTCAAACTCTCGAGCTCAGGCAATCCCCCTGCCTCAGCTCCCTGAGTAGCTGGGACTATAGGCACACACCACCACACTCAGCTAATTTTTAAACATTATTTGTAGACACCGGGTCTCACTATGTTGCCCTCAGGCAATTCTTCCATCTCATCCTCCCAAAGTGCTGGGATTATAGGTGTAAGCCACCACACCTGGCCAAAAGCAAACAACTACTGAGCACTTCCTATGAGCAGGTACCCATCTCAGCATGCACATAAATTAACTCGTTTAGTTCTCCTGACAAGCCTATGTCAGCACTATTAGCCCACTGCACAGATGAAGAAACTGAGGCACATAGTGATTAAATCTTCCCCAGTCCCACTAAGGTCAAGGTCGGTATTCAGACGCACCAGCCTGGCTCTGAACATTCAGCCACCACGTTAGCTTCTCTTTCAGTTGAATGAATACAGCACCCCCAGTCTCACGGTGGTACAGGACATTTCCTACCTACCTGTGCCTGGGTCCTCCTGACCATCATCTGCGGATCGACAGACCAGGGCAGTGAGGCACACCCACTGACACCTGGGCGAGTAGGAGGCAGGGGGACAGGGCAGTGCTTACGTCCTGACCACTGTCCCAGGCCTGTGCCACCGTCTCCTCTCCCAGGGCCTCCTCACCCCACAGGTTCCTGTTCCCAGGTCCATTGGGTGGACGTTAACAGGCTTACCCGCTTCTCGTTGGAAGAGTCGTTCACGTTAACGCCACAGGCCAGATCACGCCTGGGGAAGGTTTCTGACCAGCCATCATGTGTGCAGTTTCGGAACAAGGAACCTGTGGGTGCCAAGCATCCTGTAAGTGAGCCGTGGGCCGGGCACTGTGATTTTCATAGTCACATCTATTGTAACAGGTAGCTATAAACCACTTTATAGCGTGGAAATGAGGCACACAGCAGTTCCAGAACTTGCCCAAGAGTACACCCTAGCGAATAGGGGAAAGGGATTTGAACCCTGGGACTCGGGCTCCAGAACCCACGCTCTTAAACACACACCAGGTGCCAATCCCCTTTCTCACCCCAGCGGGGTGCTGCTCCTGACCCCAGGTCCTGCCACTGTTTAGCAGGCAGGTCCCCCGGAGAATCTGCGGCGCTTGCCCAGTACATGGCCACTCCCATCGTGATTTTTTCCCAGGCTCCCATTTTTACTCATCCTGCTCCACGGAAGTTCCGTTTTAAATGGAACTTCACACCCTGCTCATGCGGCCATTTGAAAACCACCGGAGTGCCATTGAGATGAACCCCTCCAGGCAGCGCCCCCCATGGAGGGTGCAGTTACTAGACCTTCATCCATGATCTCTAGACCACCCCTCTACATTTTTCCACATAATAATCGCAAGGCCACCACAGTCCTCCTGCTCAGTTGCTCACCGCCCCCCACCTCTGGCACGAGACTGCATGCTGGGCCCTCTCACCACGTGGGCAGTGGCTTCCCCACCTTCCCAGCGCCTGGCCCAGAGTCTTTGCTTATCAAGCACAGGCTGGCCGGCTGGACAGAAAGGCGCACTGAATGGGGGTAAAGAGCCTGCTCTGAGCTCTTCTCATAGCGAAGAGGAGAGCGCTTCCCCACTGGAGCTTTTACAGCAAGAACTCAGCCTGGGGAGGGAGCCACCAGCCAGGAAAAAAGTCTTGGAAGGCCATGGTGAGGAGCTTCCCTCCTCTGGCTGAATGGCCCCGCTGCATTCTGTTCTCTGAGCTGCTGAGGAGGGCTGGGATCTGACTCCCCAGCTCTGGAGGGTCTAGGTGTTGTAGGGTGCAAGTCCTGTGGGTGCGAGCCCTGCCACCCCTTCTCTCTCACTGGAGCACGGCCCAGGGGGGCCTCAAGAGCCCCAGCTGAGCCTGGCATGCTCCTCTACACAGCCCCAGGGGCTGGGCCCCTGCCTCACAGGGTTTAGATCTAATCCTCACAATGCCCCTCTGAGGGAGGTGCTGCTGCCCATTTTACAGGCCAGAACATCAAGGCCGAGAGTTGGGCTATGGTGCCAGCCACAGTGTATGCCATCACTGTTCTGCCCTCCCCCTGAAGTCTCAGGGGCAGCGTCTAGGACCAGGAGACCGAGTTCTCTGGGCTCTGGGCATGCCTGCCCTGTGAAGGCTCAGGAGGCTGGAGCGCAGCCAGATCTGAGTTTGAAACCTAGGGCAGCCTCTTAGTCACTGTGTGACCTTCGGTGTATCATTTTTCTGTGCCACAAAATAATCACCCACACTGCAAGAGTGAGCAGGAAACATAAGAGCACACAGAAAATGCCCATGCTGGTGCCAGGCACAGACTGGGCGCGAGGCATCACTCCCCTCTTTTTGGTCTTTCTAAAATAAGCAGGAGTGGGTGGAGCTTGGAATCTTGGAATTTAGGGAGGTGTGGGAGGTTTCTGGAATTAAATCAAGGGAGTTAGGTTGTCAGGTGGGAAACAACGGTGGTCAGATTTAGGCTGGGCGGATGGGAAGGTGAGTTAAGGGAACAGGGACTCCCCCAAGGCCAGAATGGAAGTTTATAAGACAGCGCATGCCTACAGGCTGGGCTCCCTGTGGACACGGTCAAGGGCAGCAGGCCTGCCTGTTAGGGGCCCTCTCCTCACTGACCCAGCAGGACTCCCAAGACAGATGCTGCATGTGACCCAGGCCAGGTGCCCAGAGCTGCTAACGAGGCCGGGCCTCCTGCCTTCAAACTGCAGAGCTGCAAAGGAGGTGGGCTGGGCTCTCTCTGGAGCCCCTTCAATGCCCCCCTCCCACTTCCCCACGGCTGAATTCCTAATAGGTAAGGGAAACTTAACCAGGCACAAGCCAGTGCGCACCTCAGGGGACCCCCAAACGGGTGTGTGAGAGTGTGTGTGTGTGTGTGTGTGTGTGTGTGTGTGTGTGTGTGTAGTTTGCAGGAAGTCCAGTCCAAAGCATCTGACTTTCAAAAGGCTCCGGGACCCTAATCAGGTAGGAAAGCATGAGCACTTGAAGGCCAGATCCCCACTAAGTAGGAAGAGAAAGAGGGCCAAGGGGCCGCCGCCAGGGAAATGTGGCTTTTAAAAGGAACTCTGGAAGACCAGCGTCCTTTCCAGAATCAAAGGAATGCGCCCCACAGGGAGTATTCTAGGCCTGGCATGAACAGAAACATCTGGGGGCAGAACGGGCCTGCGGTCTCTCCAGCCACGTGGACCCCCTCCTGTCAGGACCTGTGTGGTAGGTGCCCTGGAGGAGAATTCATTTATTTTCCAGAGCACCTTGTCCTCACTGGGCACTCCCTCTGGGGTTAAGGATGGGGGGCATCACCCAGGGGAGCCTGCCTTCCTGCGGGGAGATGAAGGGGCAGGGGTCTAATCAAGACTCAGAGGCAGATCTATGGGGAGGAAGGTGGGTGGGTGGGAGTTCCTGGTGACAAATTGAGGCCAACTGTTGGCCTGTGCTCTGGGGCCAGCCAGTGAGTGCCCCGAGGCTGGGTATGAACAGCGTGGCCCCCAGCGCCCTGGAGAGAGCCCAGAGCCCAGAGGGCAGGGCTTCGGTGTGGACCTGCAGCCCCACAGCGACACCATGTGGCTGCGAGAAGAAACTGCAGCAGAGCAGGAGCAAGACCCCAGCTTCCACCTTCACGTTGTGCGGACACAGCAGGGAGCCCCTGAGCTTCCCGCGGTAGGCCACGAGCAATCCAAGGGTGGGCGAGCCTCAAGAGGGAGACACTGAGCCTCCACCTAACGAGGCAGGCAGCGGCTCTAGCAAGTAATTGAGAAAGGATGTGACAGGACTGGCACTTGGTCACTTTGTGGACTGGAGTCAGAAAGGGGAGTCTGGGCGTGAACTCGCGCCTGACCAATCTGCGGCTCCAGGGCCACCGCATGTGGACTAATCTCCTGTGTCCTGAGCTCCCAGGATCCCAGAGACAGGCATGGAGGGGCCATGCTGGCAGGTAATGTGTCGGTAGGCTTGAAGGCAGGGGTGTGTGGCCGGGGGG
>NW_022437012.1:2039177-2071521 GCF_009761245.1 Sapajus apella | reverse complement strand
ATTTTACAGTCAAGAAAATTGAGGCTTAGCAGCAGTGAGCAACTTGGATTCTGAGGCTGACTGGCACCCAGCCAAACAGCATTTCCCCAGGTCGCTTGCAGTTAGATGTTCCCACGTGACTGAGTTCTAGCTGAAGGAATGTGGGCAGAGTGGGATCCGTCCCAGGCCCGCACCTTCTGAACCTCTGCCATGTGGTCCCCCTGGTCCTTCTGCTCCATCAGTCAGCCTGGAAACTGCTGAAGCCACAGCTGTGAGGTGTGGGGTGCTGGAGTCACTGTGTGGAGGAGAGCCACCTGCTAATCAGGAACACCTCTTTCCTGTTTTGGACTTTTTTTTTTTTTTTTTTTTGAGACAGTCTCACTGCGGCACAGGCTGAAGTGCAGTGGCACGATCTCAGCTTACTGCAACCTCGACCTCCCAGGTTCGAGTGATTCTCATGCCTCAGCCTCCTGAGTAACTGGGACTACAGGTGTGCACCACCATGCCCAGCTAATTTTTGTATTTTTAGTAGAGATGGGGGTTTCACCATGTTGGTCAGGCTTGTCTCAAACTCCCAACCTCAAGAGATCCGCCCACCTCGGCCTCCCAAAGTGCTGGGATTACAGGCGTGAGCCACCATGCCCGGCCTGTTTTGGACTTTCTGTGGACACATTTGCCTGAAGGCTTTGAGACGTGGGGCGTTGTCTGTTACTGCAGGTAGCATTACCACGCCAGGGAGTGGAGGAGTGGGGTTCAAGCCTGTCTGCCTCAACCCCTCCAGTTCCCATAGTGTAGGGTGTCAAGTGAGGCTTCGAGGGAGCAGCAAGTTTTCCAAATATATGTGCGAGTGTGCACGCGTGTGCATGTGGATGGCAGAATTATGGTGAGAAGAATCTGCACTCCCCTCCCACAGCCTCTGACCCGTGGTCATCTCGCCTTGCCTGTCTTTGGAAGGCTGGTGCGTTTTAGTATTAAATCACCTGTTCTTTGGTTTGTTCTTGTTCAGGCTTCATCAGGCGGCTTTTCCTGTCCTGCCCGGACCAGGAAAGAGGGACAGCTGCACAGCTTTTCCTAGTCCCTCTGATTATTACTCTTTACTGGATCAAGAGAAAAGGTCTGTGATCTGTGGCGGGTTTATGGTGACTAAATGAGCCCATGTATACTTATAAAAATGCCCTGTGCATGGTCGACTTTTCATCAATGTGTGGCAATTAGGAAAATTCTTAAAATTACAGCTGTCCTCTGGTAAGAGAACCTTCCGCCCCAGGAGGCTGAGGGCTCCCAGGGAGCCAGTTCATCAGCAGGGCCTGACAGAGGAAGGAAGCATTCTGGAAGGCCAAGCCATTAGGGAGCTGCCAGGAGGGGATCCAGGCATGGGGGCTGGAGCAAGGCCCCTGGTTGGTAAGGGAGCAGAAACACGGAAAGGAGGAAGAGAGCTCCTAACTGAAGGGCATGGGGCAGACAAGCAGGCCAGGCTCCCTTACCCGCTTCCCCAGTGCACTGCCTCCCTCCCCCTTGCTTGAGAATTGAGCCCACTCCACATTCCCAAGCAAGGCTTCAGATCCCCTGCAATCATCTCCCCGAATCATTGTGCCCATACTTGTCCTCAGAAAAGGTTCCTTGGCCTCCTACGTCTAAGCTGAGGCCCCACCCAGAGGGCCCCCCGTCAGCCTCCCCGCCAGGCCCCATGGGCTGAGTGGTTACCATTTCTGTTGGTGAGCATCCGGAGGAATCTCGGGCACCCCACCTCCACAGTCCGGCCCAGCACAGAAGAGGGCCAGCAGCTCATGTTGTCCCACATCCCCTCACAACCTGGAGAGAAAAGCAGCATCAGACAGGGATGGGGATGGACCGAGGGCTGCCCTACCATCCTGTCCCCATCACCGACACCCTCACCTGCCTGGAATTCCCACTAGACTACTTCCCAAGTTCCCATTAGGTGCTGACTCCTTGGGATCAGAAACCAATGCCACCTTTTCCTCTTCGGGCCCTTGACCTCTGCCATCTACATGGTAGTGCTCAGTGCTGAAGACGGAAGGAAGTAAGAAAGTGGGGGAGGAAGGGAAGAAGGACAGAAGGAAGGCACCCTCTCATATCAGCTTTGCAAGTGAAGGTCTGGATTTCTCTGCAGCAAATGGCACATCTGTTGGCCTCAGTTTGCATTAAACAACTAAGCAGCAGTGGGCCTCTCTCCTAGCTGCGTGGTCCGACTACCTGGGGAGCTTTAAAGATAGACACAACTGGCTTGGCACACAGGGTTCTGCATGAATTGGTTTGGGTGGGCCCAGCCATGATGTCCTTCGAAAGCCTTCCAGGTAATTCTAATGCTTGACTGCAGGGTTGATAATTCTCGTCCCATGATTCTCAAATTCAGCTTGCATTAGAATCATCCAGAGGATTGGTAAAACACAGATGGCTCAGTAGGTCTGGGGTGGGGCCTGAGTATCTGCATTTCTATCAAGTTCCCAAGTGATGTTATTTGTCCTGGGACCACACTCTGAGAGCCACTGCCCTGGCCTAGGGACACAGCTCCACTGTATTTGTGGCAAGAATACTGTCAAGGATGTTGCTTTCTATGTCACTTGAGTTCCCTTGATGAAGCGCCTCTCAGAAGGAGAACCTGGTCTCAATGCAGTGAGAAGCTGAACTTACTGTGAACAACTAGTATACACAGACACTACATTTGAAGCTGGTTTCCTCTTTGATTTGGCTGCAAGGAAGCTGACAGCCAGATTTGGCTGCAAGAAAAGTCTTCTGAAAACTGAAAGACTTTAAGATGAATTTAAAAAATTACGAGGTGTTTTCAGTGCAAAACACAGCATTGTCTAAGCATAGCCTTCTGGATTATCTGATTCAATGGAGTGTCAGGCTTTTTATTGTCTTTGAGCTGAATTGCAACTCTGTAAGTTCTAGATGATTGGCAGCAATGCGAATGATTCCCATCCATGGGCACAATAATTATTGTCCAGTTGAAATATGATTAATTTCACTTCCCTCCCTGCGTATTCAGCCAGTTTTGCATCTATTTGTAAATTCATATTACTGTTCTGCCTCATAGGTGTGGTATTGTATCAGTCCATTTCCATGCTGCTAATAAAGACATACCTGAGACTGGGTAATTTATAAAGAAAAGAGGTTTGGGGCCGGGCGCGGTGGCTCACGCCTGTAATCCCAGCACTTTGGGAGGCCGAGGCGGGTGAATCACGAGGTCAAGAGATCGAGACCATCCTGGTCAACATGGTGAAACCCCGTCTCTACTAAAAATACAAAAAATTAGCTGGGCATGGTGGCACGTGCCTGTAATCCCAGCTACTCAGGAGGCTGAGGCAGGAGAATTGCCTGAACCCAGGAGGCGGAGGTTGCGGTGAGCCGAGATCGCACCATTGCACTCCAGCCTGGGTAACATGAGTGAAACTCAGTCTCAAAAAAAAAAAAAAAGAAAAGAGGTTTAATGGACTCACAGTTCCACACGGCTGGGGAGGCCTCACAATCATGTCGGAAGACGACAGAAGAGCAAAGGGACATCTTACGTGCCGGTGGGCAGGAGAGAGGACTTGTGAAGGAAAACTCCCCTTTATCTCCTTCAGATCTCGTGACATTTATTCACTATCACGAGAACGGCATGGGAAAAACCTGCCCGCAAGATTCGATTACCTTCCACCAGGTCCCTCCCACAACACATGGGGATTATGGGAGCTACAATTCAAGATGAGATTTGAGTGGGGAAATAGCCAAACCATATCAGGCACTTCGGATTCTATGAACCAGTGGTAATATCTTACTGACTCCCTCACAAATTAAACAAGGTGTTCGGCAGGTATTCGTTTCATATTCGTATGTGAGTTGTGACTGTACTGTCTTTTAAGACGTCATTTCACATAACCACCCGCGAATTCTTTCAAAGTTGATCCTAGGGCAGAAACCCAGGGAAATTGCTTCCTGCGACAGACTTCTGAGACGCGTGCCCTCTAAGAGGTCACTGCTGGAGGAAGGCTTGGAAGGGGCGAGAAATGAACTGAGGGCAGCTGCAGTCAGCGTTCCTCCAGTTTGGGGAACATGGCACAGGGCAGAGCACAACACCCCCAAAGAGAAAGAGCCAGAATTCAAGTCGGCAGACCCGGGCTCCAGGCCCACCTCACCTTGTCAGCTGCCCTGCTAACTTCCTCACTTCCTCATCTCTTCTGGGAGGACTAGCACCTCCCTCCTGAGGTTGTCTAGAGAAAGAGTTTGACACCCATCTCAAAAACCTGCCCAGAGTAGGCAGCAGACTGGCAGCCCCTTTCCCGCTGGCCTCCCCAGGCCTGTTCCTTTTTCATTTGGACTCAGGAGGTTGGACCAGGCTGGGTTCCCTGAATGGCAATTCTTAGCTCCAGGGACTGAGCGATGGAGGCAGTGTGCAGGGGTCGCGGGAGTACCCAGATGGCAAATGCTCAGCTTTTTAAACGAGCACAAATCTATTTTCGGGCATTAATCTGACCAGACCCAAAGCATCCATAGTGTTCTTGACCCCTTCACCCCTCTAAGTGAAATCTCCCTGGCGATCTGTCCCATTGCAGTAATGCGACCCTCCCGCCTACATCGGAATAAGCTGGGTGCATCTCAGGGACATGCAGATCCCTAGGACCCAGCCGAGATTCTAATTCCGTCCTGGTGAGGCCAGACCCAGGAATCTGCTTTTGAAGAATTCCCCAAAGATGCTGCTGAAATGGTTCCAGGGCTTGCTTGAGAATTTCCACTCTGCTTCTCAGCTAAGGGTCCTCATTTCTACGCTCAGCCCTACCCCTGGCTCCTAGGTGCAATTCAAAGAGAGTGAGACAGGCAGTCACAGACCCACCAGCGGGGGTCACTGCCAGCTGTCTTCACCTCGGTGCCTGGGTGTAGATGCCTCCCCCACGACCAGGCAGAGAGCCCAGGAGAGCCGGCCCCTGTGCCTCCGACGGGCCAGGCATAGCACAGGTGCTCAGCAAACACGGCAGATGAATAAATGAGGGGACATCAGCTGGAACCACTTCCCCCCCCCCAGTCCCCACCACGCATCCCTGGGAAACGGGCTTTTGCCACCCACTTGGCTTCTACACTCCGAACCCAGGGCCTGGTGCTGATGGGGAGGAGCCCTGTGCATGCCACACGTAACCCCATGTAATCCCACGGCAGTGCCCTAGCTTCCGAGGTGCTTGGCTCTACCCTCACTTTTAAATGCAGCAATTAAGCAGAGCCAGAAGTGGCTTCCCGGGCCACATAGCCAGGAAACAGAGGGTCTGAAAGCTGTCTCCACCCTGTCCTCCACCCACCTGACCTGTCTCCAGCTGCCTAGTGCCCTCCTTGTTCAAGTGAGGCTCTGGGAGCTGGAGAGAGGCAGGGGGGTGGGAGAGGGAAGGGTGGGCCGGGCCAGGGGGGCCTGGGTCAGGGAGGATGCTGGACTGGAGTGAGGAAGCCCCGGCAAATGTGGCCTGTTTCTCCCTGAAGACAGGTCCAGCCCCTAACGGGACAGGGAAAGTGTGAGGGCCCAGAGAGGAGCCCAGGCCTGAAATCAGGATGACTTTGGGGGCTTTGGAGGCGGGGCAGGCCCAGGAACCACAAGGGCAGGCTGCGGCCATGAGCAAGGGTGGCAGGGAATTGGAGAGGGACACAGATGGCCGTGTTTGGGCAGGGCTTTTACAGGACAGTGGAAGCATCTATGAGGCCAAAGGACAGGGATCTGTGTCCCAGGAGCATGTGGGAGATGAGGAACCCCCATAAGCTTCACTTGCAAGAGGAGGAGAGGGAGCTTCTTTCTGCTTCGCACTCCCCAGGGAGGGCTCCCCACTATCCTGAGGCTGTCTGCCCACATTCCAGCTATGGATGCACTCACTGGACCTGAGCAGGGTCTCCTGGGCCTCCCCAGATGCCTGTGGGGTGGGGACTTGGTCCTGAGGACCCTCTACAGACAGCCCACTGTGTGTCTCCATGCTGACCTAGCCTGGCATCTGGAGTCTCAGGAGGCCGAGGCTGACCTGGAGCCCCTTTCCCTATGTGGCCATCTCGGGGTGGCAGCCAGACGCCTCATTTCAAGTTGCAGCTCCCCTGACAACTCAGGGCAGCCTCTCTTGTCTTGGAAGCAGTGGGGCATTTCCAGAGCATGGAAAAAGGCAGGAGCCTCTTGCCTCACTTGGAGAGAAACAGATTCAGGGCTGGCTGGACTGACCAGGTCAGCCAGGGCACCAGGCACAGATTCTGGGCCATGAGGCTGGACAACGCTGCCTGGCTGGCCAGACAGATGTGGATGGTGCCAGCACGTCTGAGAGGCTTCCTAACTTGGCTCATGTCAGGCAGGGCCCCAGGGACACCTGGGGACAGGCCATGCCTGGCCTGTGCTGCACACACATCAGACATCCTGGAGCTTAGGCTCAGAGCAGCCCAAGGGTAAGTAGAGTCACTGCCCCACGGCAGAGATGAGGAAGCTGAGGCTCCAAGAGTGGGGAGTGACAAGTGTGGATGACAGAGCTGGTGATGATGGGGCTGGGATGCCACCCAGCCTTCCCATGCCCCAGCCTGGGACAGGCTACTTCCTCCAGGATGGCCTAGGTGGCGGCAGACCTGGCTGCTAGCCCCACACAGCGTTCCTCATTTCCTGAGCACCAGTGACACTCCCTTGTTCTCTCCCAGCCCTGGCTCCACCATCTGGGCACAGAAGGCACAGAACAGACCCAGGGTTTCCCAGCTTGCGATGAGCTCACCACTCACTGGGGCCTGTGCTTTTTGGTTGGTACATGGTTGAACATTTTTTAATAGTTACACCTTTTTTTAAAGAAAATGGAATATGTATTAGAAACATTATAAAACTAGCATATCACATCTGTGATTTTATAGCTGCTATTGTTTAGGATGAGGCGAAGTTTATTGATTAGGATGAGACTAAGTACGTTGATTTAAAGGAAAAAATATGAAGGGGATCACAGTACAGGAGGCACATGGCTAGAGCCGGGCTGGAGGGAATGTGGCTTGGGGGAGTGGGGCAGTTTCTGTGGCCTCCTTGGTGCTTGTGGAGGCTGTCCTGCACTGCCCCCAGGCTGTGAATGCAGCATCTCAGACCCCACTCCTGGACTCCCCAGGCCCCCAAGCCAAGCAGGAGGGGGAGGTAGGGAAGAGCACTCCTGGCTTAGCATCAGATACCTGTCCTGGCCCTGGCCTTGGCCTTCCCAGGGAACCCTGGCAGGGAAGGGACACAGCCCAGCGCCGGGGTCATCCTGGGCAATTTTGAATCCAGAACAGCACAACTCACTGCCTGTGTTGGGGGTGAGGGGCAGTCATTGAGACAGGTGATCGGGGAGCTTTGTCAATAGGGCCACACTTACTGAGCCACGAGGGAGGGGTCACTGCCCCCGGAGAGCCAGGGCTAGAAGGAATATACATTAGCTGTGCGGGCAGGCAGATCCAAAGCATGTGAGGAGCAGGCCTCCCCACCCCTCTGTCATCTCTGATGGCACTTCCACCACCAGCTGCCTGGCTGGAGGGGGTGAGATAGAAGGCTGGGACGTTTAAGAGGAGAAACAAGAGAAGACAGTGCCAGCCCACAAATGCCACATGCCTTCTTGAGTGCCTGTGGCCCAGGAGGACAGCATGGGACACCAGGTGGAGGCAGGTGGCATGGTGGATATAGAATGGGTTTTGGACCCAAGCCTACCTTGGGTATGGCACTTACCTCTGTGAGCCTCAGTCTCCCAATCTATAAAATGGGCACAGTAATGTTCCCCAGGATTTTTGTGAGAATTAAATGATATGTGGGTACAGTGGAATACTTTCTGATCTATCAACTTCTTTTTTTTTTCTTCTCCTCTTTTTTGGTTTTTTTTTTTTTTTTTTTTTTTCTTTTCTCTTTTCTTTCTTCTCAGATTGAAGCCACAGAGAAACGCAAGAAAACTTCCTGGCTTGGGCTTCCAAAGGTCTCTGGAGGATGAAGAGGTATTCTGGGATTATTGAAGCTCTTGGGAGAAAACAGAAAAGGAGCAAGAATTCCCATAAACTGGGAAGAGATGGAGGGGAAGTCATGAGCTGGGACATGGAAGGTTCAAGCAAATATCCTGCTGCCCAGCCAGCCCCAAGGGGGTGAGATGGCCCAGAGGAGAAATGGGTGTGGGGGCAGGTCTAGTCGGGCAGGCCACAGACAGCCTTACCGAGCCCATGCCTGCCAGCAAAGCATAGAAGGGCCAGTGGCCCAGGATAGGCAGGGCTCTGCCAGTCACCACCTGTGACTGACACCATTGTCAGCTGCAGGCGAGACGGGATCCCCCTGAACACGGAGGTGCTGCGTGAATCTCTAGCCCCCTGGGAAAACTGCAGGGGAAGATCCAGAAATGTCTGCCACCCCAGGAAAATGCAATCAGAATTAAAGTCAGAAATGGAGAAGGTCCTATTTTCACCCAATGGGGATTATAGATAAAGATTTGTGGTCTCTGTATTTGTGGAGCCCCTGGCCCTGGGCCAGGTCTGAAGCAGAAACAGCAATGTCAGCTTCCTCTGTCCTGCCCACAGGGATAGAGAGGTGGCCCGCAGGTCTGGGGTGCGGCAAGGGGGTGGTTGAGAGAGGGTAAAGGGCCATCTGAAAGGGCAGGACAGTGCCTGGGAGTTTGCCCTGTGTTCACCCGGAGTGCGGCTCCATCCTCCAGTCCACTATTTATAAATAGACTCAGATGGCCTGATAAAAACCTGGGACTATTTCTGCGGCAATGTGTCAGGCTTCAGTGGCATGGGGCCAGGAACAGCCCGATCCCCAGGGCCATGCTGAACGGGGCCACTCACACCCCTGCATGTCCCTGGTGCTCACATCATCGGCTGATGGAGTCACCAGGGAAGGCTCATCTCCTCCTTGTCTTGCCCTCATGTATCCTAGCTTCTGCTTCTGCTAGTGTTTGCTGTTTCCTCTGCCCTGGACTGCTGCATCCATCTCTCAGGCACCTCCACCCCCTGCCCGCCCCCACTCATCCCGTTCTCCTCCGGGTCAGCCTCGGCCTCCTGAAACCAGATTCCAGGCTAGGTCAACATGGAGACACACAGTGGGCTGTCCGTAGAGGGTCCTCGAAACCCAGTCCCCACCCCACAGGCATCTGGTGAGGCCCAGGGTTACCAAGAGCCCCGCTGAGTTCCTGAGACCCTGCTCAGGCCCAGAAGCACGTCCACAGCTGGAATGGGGACAGGTAGTCTCCGGATAGTGGGGAGCCCTCCCTGGGGAGTGCGCAGCAGAGAGAAGCTCCCACTCCTCCCCCACAGGCTTAGGCTGAGCTCCTGCACAGCGGTCTGTCTCCCGACTGCGTTATGTGTCCCTTTGCCTCGCTTGGCTCAGCCATGGCCCCATCCCCAGGCCATCCAAGGGAGAGCCTGGTGAAGTTTCCTTGCTTTGCTAACAACTTGACCTACAGTCTTAGGTCAAGAAGGTGTGGCTCTCCTTTGTGATGGCTGGACACACAGGAGCTGTGGTCAGGATGAGGCTAGAGGAGCTGAAATCCCACGGCAACAAAGGTCCTTAAAATCACACCACAGAAGAAACAGCTAAAGAGTCTTGGAACCAAGAATTGTAAGCTGTTTGATGGAATGAACTATCTTGGGAGTGATGAGTTCCCCATCACTGAAAGTATTCAAGCAGAGAGGGTCCCGGAATTAGGAGACTGAGAAGAGCAGCAGAGGCTGAAAGAAGTCTGCATAGATGAGATGAACCCTTCCAGCCCTAAGGCAGAGCGGCCACTTCTCTGGAGCAGACTGGCCCATCTATGTCCATGAGGCCAGCCCCAGGCCGGCTTCTGAGCACTGGAAGCTAAGTCCTTCCCTCCCAGGGACAGCACAAAGTGCGTGTCGCCCCCAGGGAACCTCATCCACCCAGTAACTGTTCCTCACCTGACCTAAAGCTATTCATTTCACATCACCTTTCACGCCAATTAGGGATTCATTGTCAGCAGCAATCTCTGTCTTTGTTTTCTCTAATGGAAAACCTTCTCTGTTTTGGGGCGGGGTGGGGGGCGGTTAAGGTTATCAGTCATTCACAGCTCAGTTGTGCTGTGTTTGATCAGACTGGATGGCAAAGCTGAGTCCTTGGAGCCTGTGTCTTCATCTGTGAAATGGGGGTAATAATAGTGCTTATGGCACAGTTGTTTTAAGAACGACAATACAGAAACATAAGCTAATGAAATTTGGATGAGCCAAGATCAGTGTTGCCAAGGGAAGAATGGACAGAGTTGAGCCGTGGGCGGCTGTAGAGGATGGTCCAGGGTGTGGCTGCCAGAGGGCATTGGGGGCCAGGCGACTCCAGAAAGGAGCTAGGAATGTTAGAGAGAACTACACTACCGGCCAGCACGCGTGAAACGCTGACTCATACTACACCGTGGATGAACCTCGAGAACATCACACTCGGCAAAAGCAGACACACACAAAAGGCCACGTAGCAGATGCCTCCGTTGATGTGAAATGTCCAGCACCGGCAAATCCACAGAGACAGAAAGTAGATTAGCCATAGCCAGGGGCTGGAGAGAGGGAAGGAGGGGAGTGATTGCTTAATGGGTACAGGGATTTTATTTTGGGGTGATGAAGATATTTTGGAATGAGATAGAGCTGGTGGCTGCATGGAGCATTATGAATGTGCCAACTGCCATTGAATTATTCCCTTTTAAATGGTAAATTTAAAGCTATGTGAATTTCACCTCAATAAAAATGATGCAAAATAAAAAGCCTGTTTTCCTGGACCCATGCTCTGGGGAGTGGGCAACCAGTAGGCAGAGACAAGAAGGAAAAGGGGATGGCACGACCCCACTTGAAGGCAAGGGCACTGAGGCTCAGAGAGGACCTGTGTCTTGTGCAAGGTCACAGAGCACCTGTGTGACAGCGCAGGACACATACCCAGGTCTGTCCGACCTTTGCTATCACCACACTGTCTTTCTGGAACATTCTTCCTCTGGGGAGAGCCACAGCCCTTCCACCAGCCAGCTCTGAGGGGGCATCAGCTTCTGTAAACATAGTAATAAATAGCCCTGTGGGGCAGACCATGCAGCTCTTAGGGTGACCCTGAAATGTTCCCACAGAATGCCAGTAAGTCCTTGGCCACCTAACCCGGAATAGCTGAAGAGTTAATTTTTTATCTGTGATAAGTGTGGCAGGCTTGGTGACAGCTCCTTGAGTGGCGTTTCCTGTGACTCGTCTGGCGTTCAAACATTAACCTCCACCCCCGGGAGCTTAACCATTAACCTGCACCCTCAACGGAGAGCCCCAGCAGCCCCCTCCCACACACAGCTGCCAGGATCGAGCCTTGAACCCCGACAGGGGGGCTCTGGGAACCAGCTCTAGGCCTTGGCTGTTTCTCCTCTTAGTCTTTTAGGGGATTTTTCCTCAGACACCACAACCGCTGCACGCTCCCAGATGGAGCCCTGGGCACTGGTTTCCGACCCACTCTGCAGGGCAGGCCTGAAGACTTTTCCAGCACACAGAGTCCTTGGACATCTTCGGGGGTTTTAAAACTATCTTTTCAAAGCAACAGATCCCTTTCCTAAATGCACACTGCAGAAGGTCAATATGCAAAACAGATCCCAGCGTCTGAGCTGTTTGTGATGGGGGGCGGCTGAGCCACCCTTTCACCCACCTGCACGCTGGCCCTCCTTGGTCCTGCCGCCAGGGCCTGGCCAGACACCTTAGCTCTTGCAAAGCCAGATGAGTCCTTTTCTCAAGGAGAGTAAGGTCCGGAAGGAGGGGTACAGTCAGGGACTGCCCAGGTCCCCCCAGTGAGTGTGAGGTAGAGGTCAGGCAGGACTCCCCAGTGAGCTTTCTCAGCCCTGGATGCATAATCAGGACCTGGTGGAAAGGGCTGGTGCACTGCATGGGGGGCCTTAGGGAAGAAGGATGACCGAGTCTGCTCGGATCGCTCAACCCAGAATTGAGACATGGATGTGGGTGCAACTTCTGGAGTCATGTGAACGTGCACTCAGCACTGGTAAGGTGACTGGGCAAGCGGTTCACAGAAGAGGCATCACTCACAGGCAGGGCTGAGGGCCTAAGTGGACCCCAGCCAGACAAGGCAGAGGTCAGCCTGGCTGCACCAAAGGGCTGGGACAGAGAGGCCATGAGAGGAGCTCCTGGCTATGAGGAGACGCCCTGCCTTCTTCAGGCAGTAATTCACTTATTCCCCACAATGGTGTCATAAAGTTGATCGGATTATTTTCTCCACTTTAAAATGGGCACGTTGAGGAGTGGGGAAAATCCTCTAGCCCAAGAGCCCCAGAAAGGAAGAGTGGCACCCAGTCTGGCTGACTCTGCCCCTGCCTGACGCTCAGCTCCGCTCCTCTCGCCAGATCCAGCCCAGCCCAAGCGGCCTCACAGCAGACCCTCTCCTGCGATGGTGGGGAGTATCCTCCTGAGATCCCAACAGGAATGTGGACGCCCAGAGGGGGGCAGGGGCCCCAGCCAGCACGGTCATTAGTCAGGACCTGAGTGGGGCAGGCACAGCTGGCTCACCACTCCATAGGGGATGGCCAGTGAAGACAGGGACTCGCTTCTGTCCCCCAAGGTCGGACCCTAGAGAGTGTCCCTCCACTGGTGACTAGGACCACGTTGCTCACCTCAGCTAATTTGTGACAAGTTGGGCACCTGGGGGCATCTGTGTCCCCTGTGGGGAGCCCACCCGCCTCCAAGGCTTCACCTCATCTCCCACTCTCTCCTTGGGACTGGCTGTCTTTTATTTTCTCCTTCCTCCCTGCTCTCAGCCATGTATCTGCCCTCATTCACTCAGGAAGTCAGTCAACAAACACATACTGAATACTCAGTCTGGCAAGCCCTGTGTCAAGCACTGGGGAAGAAGGAAGGCGACATTGTTGCTGCCTCTGTCAGGGGCGGGGACAGTCCAGGAAACACACCTTCACAGTGCAGTGCAGAGGTACGAGGAGAGAGAGAAGCAGTCTCCTGCAGGAGTCGGGGTGACTCACTTGACCAGGGGAGCCAGGGGCATTCAGGGCATCATTCCTAGAGGAGTCTGAAAAGGCAGGTGGTTTCAGAGGGAAGAAGATGGAGAATGGTGTTGTAGCCGAGGGGTCTGCGTGTGCAAAGGCTGGAGGCAGGAGAGAATGGACAGGCAGGAAACTGCAAGCAATTTGGTTGAGGGTTGAGCTGGCTGGCAGTGTTAGGGGTGGAGATGTGGACAGGGGCCAAGTCAGGAGCTGGGCCTCATCCTGGAATCACTAGAAAACCCTGGGACATTTTAAACACATCTTACATTAAAACAACCATCCCTGGCCCGGCATGGTGGCTCAAGCCTGTAATCCCAGCATTTTGGGCGGCTGAGGCAGGCGGATCATGAGGTCCAGAGTTCAAGACCAGACTGGCCAACATGGTAAAACCCCGTCTCTACTGAAAAATACAAAAATTAGCTGGGCGTGGTGGCTCGTGCCTGTAATCCCAGCTGCTTGGGAGGCTGAGGTAGGAGATTTGCTTGAACCGGGACCAGGAGGCGGAGGTTGCAGTGAGCCGAGATGGCGCCACTGCACTCCAGCCTGGGCTACAGAGCAAGACTCCATCTCAAAAAAAAAAAAAAAAAACAAACAACCATCCCTTACTTGTCCGTGTAAACGGAAGTTCACCTTCAGCCCTCACAGAGGCCCAGCGTTCTAGGCCTATCTCAGAGGGCTGCTGTCACTGGGGTTTCAGGCATCCTCCTGGGGACAGGAGGTGGGGGCAACTGCGATTTGGCTGCACCTCAGGCTGGCCTCGTTGGAGCCTCGCTTCCTGCTATCCCAGGCAGTTTCTGGGGCAGCAAGAGACCAGGAGGCTCTCACTGGGGTCCCCATGAGTGCCTAAGACCATGGTCTGACTCCTCAAGTGTAGTCAGAGCCAGAGAGAAAGTGCAGTCAGGTGGAGGGAAAGCGAAGGCTCAGACTGCTCTGTCCCCGCCCCTCGCGCAGTGGCTGCGTGCATGGGCTAAAGCACCTTTGCAGCATCCAGGCTGCCGCCTCTGCTGCTCACACACCTCACGTTCCTCTGCCTCCAGCTGCTCCTGACAAATGAGGGCTGGGAGTGCTCCAGGCTGGCTCCTGGGTCCTCTTCCCCTCCTGCTCCTGCACTCTCCCGGTGCAACCTCAGCCTCCCATGTTGCCTGTGTGGAGGTTTATCCCCAGCCCTCAGCCCTCCTCACAAATCTGCATTTGTGATTTTTTTTTTTTTTTTTTTTTTTTTTTTTTTTTTTTGAGGGGGTTTCGCTCTTGTTACCCAGGCTGGAGTGCAATGGCGCGATCTCGGCTCACCGCAACCTCCGCCTCCTGGGTTCAGGCAATTCTCCTGCCTCAGCCTCCTGAGTAGCTGGGACTACAGGCACGCGCCACCATGCCCAGCTAATGTTTTGTATTTTTAGTAGAGACGGGATTTCACCGTGTTGACCAGGATGGTCTCAATCTCTTGACCTCGTGATTCACCCGCCTCGGCCTCCCAAAGTGCTGGGATTACAGGCGTGAGCCACCGCGCACGGCCCCATTTGTGATTTTTATCTCCTCTCCTCCAGAATACTCGTCTTCCTTTACTCCTTCCTCCCATTGCTCAAGTCAAACACGTGCTCAAGTCTCACCTCGTTCTGAATCCAGTTCTTCAGCACAGGTGGTCAGTGTTCCCGCCCACACAGCTCTTCTGTGGGTCTACGCCTGTCCAGCCCTTACAGCAGAGCCTGCTTGTAACTCCTTAGACTTAACCTTTTCTGGTACACCAATCTCACTGTCACCCACTGGCCCAGTATCCCTTTGTCTGGGGGCTTTCTCTAGCAACTGGAGTCGATTTTGCCCCTAAGCACAGCAAGCTGGAAGTGAAAGGGAATGAAAGCTGCCTGCCCCGAGGCAGCCCCACCTCTGACTGTTGGGGCACTGGTGGATGCATCCTCCAGCTCCTGGGTGACTCAGAGGCGTGGTTCCCCAAGTGCCCCCAGCGATGATGTAACATTTACCGCCTTTCTTCCCTGCCCTGGCTCGGTTCCCAGTCCTACTGATCTGGCCTGGAATCACTTGCTTCTGGAGGATCCAATGACATCCTATCCAGTCCCAGTGACCATATCTCTTGCCTAGACCACCAGCCTCCCAGCGGGTCTCTCTGAACTACTTCTGTCTTTCTCTGGTCCACCTCCCACACTGTGGCAGGGGTGATCTTTTCATAATGCAGACGGTCACCCCCCTGCCCTCCTAAGCCTCTCCAGGGCATTTGGCCGCTCTTAGGATAGGATGAAAATCCCCCACGGGCTGATGAGCCCCTGTGTGCTGGTCCTGCAAGCAGGCTCCCTCATGCCTATGCCCAGTAACTGCCAATCAGGCTCAGGCCTCGGCTCAAGCATCATTTCCTGAAGAAAGCCCTCATGGAGGCCCAGGCCAGGTCAGGCCTTCTGATTAGACACTCAGGCGGACCCACACGCTGTTCTTATCTCATCATCATTTTACATGACTTTCTTTTCTTTTTCTTTTTGAGATGGAGTTTCGCTCCTGTTGCCCAGGCTGGAGTGCAATGGCGCGATCTCATCTCATTGCAACCTCCGCCTCCTGGGTTCAAGCAATTCTCCTGCCTCAGCCTCCCAAGTACCTGGGATGACAGGCACTCACCACCACACCTGGATAATTTTGTGTTTTTAGTAGAGACTTGGTTTCACCATGTTGGTCAGGCTGGTCTCAAACTCCTGACATCAAATAATCCACCCACCTCGGCCTCCCAGAGCACTGGGATGACAGGTGTGAGCCACCGTGCCCGGCCACAATGCATGTGCTTTCGTAACTGGCTTGTTTCACTTAGCATTAAGTTTCAAGGTTTGTCCATGCTGTAGAATGTGCCATCACTTCATTCTTTTTTTTTTTTTTTTTTTTTTTCCATTAAGACAGAGTTTTACCATGCTCATCAGGCTGGTCTTGAACTCCTGACCTCAGGTGATCCGCCCGCCTTGGCCTCCAAAGTGCTTGGATTACAGGTGTGAGCCACCACGCCCGGCCCCACTTCATTCTTTTTAAAGACTGAATAATATCCTATTGTGTGGATAAACCACATTTTGTTTATCCATTCATCAGCTGAAGGGCATTTAGGCTGTTTCCACCTCTTCATCCTTGTGAAGGGGGCTGTTATGACCATCTGTGTACAGAGGTTCATAATGCTATATGCCTCCTTGCCCTTAAATGACAGAGAGCAAAGACAAGACATTTAGGAAGGGAATAAACATAAAGTTAATATTTAAATATAAAATTAATAAACTGTTGATTAATGATATTTAACTAACTTAGCAATATTTACAAGGCATCAGTGTTTAACACACTTTATCTCATTTATCATTATAATCCTAAAGAAGACATTCTCACCTCCATTCTTTTTGGTTTTGTTTTGTTTTTGTTCTTGTTGAGATGGAGTTTCACTCTTGTTGCCCAGGCTGGAGTGCAATGGCGAGATCTCGACTCACCGCAACCTCTGCCTCCCGGTTTCAAGTGATTCTCCTGCCTCAGCCTCCCAAGTAGCCGGAATTACAGGCATGCACCACCATGCCTGGCTAATTTTGCATTTTTAGTAGAGGCGGGGTTTCACTGTATTGGTCAAGCTGATCTCGGACTCCTGACCTCAAGTTATCCGCTCACCTTGGCCTCCCAAAGTGCTGGGATTACAGGCGTGTGTCACCGTGCCTGGCCACCTCCATTCTATATATCAGAAAATGTAGACTCAGAGTGCTAAATAATTTGCCCATGGTCACACAGCCAGTGAGTGTCACCCAGCAGGCAGCCTACACTATTGTGACCCCACGCTGCCTTACCTCACTCTTGGAGCTGGCAGGGAGGTGGGAGAATGAATAAGAGGAAAATTGCCTTGCAAAGAAATTCCCACCAAGTTCTTACCTTGGCCAAGTCAGCATGCAGAACTGATGGTAAGAAAATACTGGCCATGTTCACTTGCCCAGGGAAAGGAAGGCTTTGGGGTGGATTTTGGCTTTGAAGATTTGGCTTTGGGGTGCCTGTGATCTACTCACCAGGACCACTCCAGCCCTGCCCCACCAGCTGATTGTCTGAGTGAATAAAGCTGGAGCAGCCTCCCACATCCCATCCTGGCCCAGGACAAGCTCCCCCTGCCCAGTGGGACTGGACACACTCCACCCCCAGGAGTGGACATGGGCTGTGGGAAGCCTCATACCTGGCACTGGTTGCCCCGTGGCCAGCTCTCCTGTCTGCTCTCTGGAAAGCTCCTGCAGACACTGGTCTTGCTCCTCCTGCAGCACCTGCAGCACATCACACAGGCGGGGAAGGGCTCCGATCTGCAAGTCCAAAGCAGGGATGCTCATCATTGTCACTAGCTCAGTCCCGCCACACAAAGAATTTTCATGGGGGGAGAATGGGGCAAGACAATGGAGTTTCAATGGGGATCCGAGTAAAGCAAAGCCCTTGCCTATAAGGGGCTCTGGTCTGCAGGAAAGGTAGAGGCAGCCGCTCCTGGGTGAGAATTCAGAACACAGCTGGGACAGCTGGGACACGCAAATGACCTGTGGCTTGTCCGCTGCAAATTTTGCTCTTAAGTTTATCAAGGCTCGTGAGCCCAACAAGCTGTTTGCTTCCTCGGCACCTGATTCTCTGTCTGTGGGACTTACTTTACACTACTCCAAATATGTGGGTATTTTCTTTTTTGAAAGCTTGGTGTTTTTTGTTTTGTTTTGTTTCGTTTCGTTTTTCTAGAGACAGGGTCCTTCTCTGTCATTCAGTCTGGAGTGCAATTGTGTGATCATAGCTCTCTGCAGCCTTGATCTCCTGTGTTCAAGCAATCCTCCTACCTCAGTGCCCCCAGTAGCCAGGACTACAGGCATGTGCCACCATGCCTGGACATATATTTACACACACACATATACACATAATAAAGAAGGGGGACTCAACATAGTGAGACAAAATAGTGAGACCCCCTTCTCTATATATTCGTGTGTGTGTGTGTGTGTGTGTGTGTGTGTGTGTGTGTGTGTGTAAGTACCTTGGCCAAGTCAGCCTGCAGAAGCTGATGGTAAGAAAACACTGGCCAGGTTCACCATATAAATACACACACACACACACACACACACATACATAATAGAGAAGGGGTCTCACTATGTTGCCCAGGCTGCTATCAAACTCCTGGGATTATAGGGATGAGCCACTGTGTCCAGCCTGAAAACTTAGTTTTGATTCAGACAAATTCTTTAAAACCCACACTTAACCATAGAAGAGATCGTACATCCAACCTAGAACGGTGGCTACCAGGAGGTTTGGACAGGAGGGAGGAGGGGGGACTGGCACTCAGCTCTGACTTCCTAGCTCTTTCCAGAGTAGACTTCCTAACATGGCTTCAGCATTTGGTGCCTGAGACTTGATAAGGATAATGAATGCAGTATGAATGAACAACCAAAGAGATGAGTGCATTGCACTCCTACTTTCCTTACAAAGTACGAATGTGGCATTTTAATATGAGTCTTTTTACATACATGAACTTAATCAGTTCTCAAAATAATGCAATAAAGAAAGAAAGGGAAGGAAACTGAGGCCCATGATGTTAGGGGCTATGACCAGGGTCATCCACCCAGCCTTCCAAGAGGTTGAGGACCAGATCTTACACCCCCTTGTCAATCCTCTACTAGTGATTTGCAGATGGAAATTCCAGCATCATGGAGCAGGGAGAGAAGTCCCTGGAGACAAAGCCACAATCCAGATTGGCCCAAGTAAACAAAAGCTCTGGGCCAGAGAAGGACAGCTAAGATCGCACTATGGTCAAAAGGCTCAGAGGCAAACAGAAGTCGTCTTCTGATTAGCTCCTATTCTGGATCTTCCATGTGTTACCACCCTTCACTAGTAACGTTGGAAAGATCTACAGCTGTCAAGAACTGCTTCTCTCCCCAACTCCCTGACACCAGCTGACCAGGGTTGATGTTCCCCATGAAAAACACACATCACCTTGTAACTGGGTGACAGGAGCAGGGCTGAGGGGGTCCCAATGATGCTTATTATTCCCTGATTGGATGTGTTTTTCCAGGTCCTTGGGCCTCACTCACTTAAGAATGGGGAGGTGGACCCTGGTGTCATGGTGATATTGGATCAGATCCAAAGAACTTTGCAGAAAAGCAATTTATTAGGCAGAGAGAGAGAGAGAGAGAGAGAGAGAGAGAGACAGAGAGAGAATTCCCATGCTGTCGGGAGAGGGGATCCAGAGATGGAGTCTGCACAGGTAAAGGGGGGGGGAGGGAGATGGAGAGGGAGGGAGGGGGAGGGAGGGAGAAGGTTCCCACGCTGCCTGCCGTGGGAGGGGATCCCAGAGAGGGAAATCTGTATAGGTAAGCAAACGGGGGAATTTAACCCTGGAGTTACTCCCACCCCATTCAAATTCTCGTCCAGTGAGAGGAGCTTTTCCAAACTTCCTCTGGAGTGATTGATCTTTGACTCTGATGCTGGACTGGCTGCTGGGCTTGCAATAGAGGCCCTCCTTCCAAGCCTTTTGGCAGGCCTTCTAAATAAAGGAAGCTCACCTGGGCTGTCTACCTTTCCTCCGCACAGGAAAGTTAGACAAAGAACTCTAGGCCCCCAGATGGGGAGGTGGACAGAGGCATGGCGCTGAGAAGTTCTTGCCTTAAAAACCACACTCCTTGTGGACCCGGGAAGAGAAGTTAACACAGTCCCTCAACCTCCCCTGGCCCGAGCTTGTGATCAGCCTCGGCCAGCTGCTGCAGAAACACCTGGGCCCAGCCAGCTCTAGGATCATAGAATGCTCATTCTTTCCCCACCTGTCAGCACTAAGATTCCATTTTACTCCCAACACAATACAGCCAATGTGTTAATCACGTTGTTTGCCATTTAGATTCTTGATTGAAACAAGTCGTTTTCCTAAGAATATAGCAATTGTCAAGAGAGGTGGCATTGGCACGCAGCTCGTGCACTTCTGCCCTTGTCTTCCTCCTTGTGGGGTTTCACCTGGTTCTTGCTAAAGCCCATAGTCGCTGGCACTCTGGCTTCTTGAGTGGAAAAATCCACCTAGAGGTTGGCAGGCACTGCCTGTTAGTTCACTGGTTGGCACACGTTGTGTTCAGAGCCGCTTGGAAATTAACATGACTCTCAACAGATGAGAAAATGCTGGAGGTAGTGAGACCAGGTATAATCTTTTAAGTAATTTAAGGAATTGTATGTAATAAGTATCACAAAAATGTTCATACCCTTTGGCCAACAACTGTACTTCTCAGAATCTATCCCATATGTGGGGAAAGCTTTATATAGACAGATTCTGTCACAGCTTTAGCTATAAAAGAGAAAAAAAGACAGACTTCTGCTTCTAGGAAAATTGGTTAGATGTACTTTTCCCTATTACTTCTACTAAGTGCAAATAAGACCCTGAATGCTATATACAAAACAAATGTAAGAAGACTCTGAAAAGTGGAAGAAGAAAGCAGACGGGCTAAGGACTCCAGAGCAAGGAATGACCCAGTGGTGAGTCCCACCTTATATATATATCACAGGACTGGAGGTGGAGATGCTGCCAATAAGGAGTCACTGCCAGGTACAGACAAAAAAAAAAAGCCCCAGAAAATGCCTGATCTTTAGCCAAGGACCAGGAAAGGGGCATCTAGCAAAATAGAAAAGTTGTAGACAATAACCACCCTACTCCTGCCAACCACCACAGAAAACCTGTGGCTCCACCCTCCCATCCCTGGAAAGGTGAAGTGGGGAGTCCGGACCCCCACCCTTGCCAAGCTATCACTGATGCCCAGCCTTGGTGATGATGGGAAGTGACGTGTGAGTTTCACAGAGACTGCAAACTCTGGCCAGGGCTATGCCAGAGAGCACAAATAGGAGCCGTAACTTTCATTCATGCCGTGTGGTCATGAAGTTTCCTCCAACCCATGATATCGGTGGAAACCAGACTTCTGCCCTGGTTCAGAAGTAACAAGGTCCTCCTCTTCATGTCTTCACCAGAAGGTGTCAGAGAAATCCTAATGGAGAGTTGGGATTTTCACTACCATCTAGTGGCAGTGTGGCCACCCCACTGCAGTGTCAGCAGAGGCTGTGGGTGGAGCTGATACTCCCACCCCACTGCCATCATTGGTCACTAGGATCCTCCCTATAGGACCTATGTCCTCCCTATAGCCCTTATAGGACACTGCAGGTGTCAAAAAAGGCAGAGTGGGAACATTGGACTCCTATTTTCACCTGGTCATAAGAAGGGAACACTCATTCCCCCCACTTCCTCCCTCAGAAAAAAAACAACTAACTAAAAGAGAAGGTTTAAATAAGATCCAGAGTTTCATAACATAATATGAAAATGTCTATGTTTCATCATATCAAAAGCCAGGAAGATTTCAAACTGAATGAAAAAACATAATTAACAGATACCAACACTGAGATGATAGAGTTAGAATGTCTGACAAAAATGTTAAAACATTATGAACATTCTTGAAACGAATGTAGAAATACAAACATCAGCAAATAGGAAAGAAGAAAGAAAGGAAAAAAATGTTTTGGAAACATAAAGAAGGTTATTCTAAAATTTATGTAGAAAAGCAAAAGAATGAGAATACCTAAAAGAGGTGGTTTTTTTTTTTTTTTTTTAGAAATGAAATAATTTATTTATAAGTACTAAAACCAGGAATCAACTAGGACTTCCTTCAACGGGCCAATGGATAAACAGATTGTGAGACATACATACAATTGATGTTTATCCAGTGATAAAAAAGGAGTGAGCTGCTGGGCACTGAGGCGCCCACTTGCAATCCCAGTGCTTTGAGAGGCCGAGGCCAGAGGATTGTTTGAGCCCAGGGGTTCAAGATCAACCTTGGCAATAGAGTAAGACAGACAGACAGATAGCAAGAGAAGAAAAGAAAGAAAGAAAGAAAGAAGAAAGAAAGAAAGAAAGAAAGAAAGAGAGAGAGAGAAAGAAGAAAGAAAGAAAGAAAGAGAAAGGAAGGAAAGAAGGAAGGAAGGAAGGAAGGAAGGAAGGAAGGAAGGAAGGAAGGAAGGAAGGAAGGAAACCATTAAGTTACAAAAAGAAACGACACAGAGTAATCTTAAATACAGATTGCTAAGTGAAAGTAGTCAATCTAAAAAGGTTACCCTGTCACCAGCTGGCAGCAGTGGCTTACACTTGTAATCCCAGCACTTCAGGAGGCCAAGACAGGAGGATTGCTTGAGTCCAGGAGTTCCAGACTAGCCTGGCAACACAGTGAGATCCCCTGGCTTAAAAAAGTTGTTTAAAAAATTAGCCTGGTGTGGTGGCATGCACCTGCAGTCCCAGCTACTCTGGAGGCTGAGGTGGGAGGATTGCTTGAGCCTGGGAGGTGGTGGTTGCAATGAGGCATGATTGCAGTACTGCACTCCAGTCTGGGGGACAGAGCGAGACCCTGTCATAAATTAATAAATAAGTTACATACCATACAATCTCAACTATATAGAAAAGGCAAAAAACTTCGATGACAGTAAAAAAAAATCATTGGTGTCAAGCAGACAAGGTAGAGGGAGAGTGGGCTAAGTCAGGAGGGAAGAGTGGAACATGAGACTTTCAGGGCAGTGAATCCATTCTGCATGATTCTGTAAGAGTGGATACATGTCATTATACATTTGTCAAAACCCATAGAACATCCAACACAAAGTTTACTATAAACTATGAAATTTAGTTAGTAATACTGTATCAATATAAGCAATTGTAATAAATAAACCACATTGATGCAAGATGTTAATAACAGGGGAAACTGGAGAGGAGGGGTAGCAGGGGTACGTGGGAACTCTTGGTACCTGCCACTCAATTTTTCTGTAAGCCTAAGTCTCTTCATCAAAATCAATTCTACTAATTTTGAGAAAAGTGGAATCAGTTTACTTGATTTTAAGATGCATTATATCGTACAATTATCAAAACAGCATGATAGCAATGGAAAAATAGACAAGTAGATCAATGGAAAACAATAGAAACCCTAGAAATAGACCTACATAATATGCACAACCGATTACTGACAAAGGTACAAAGAGACTCAGTGACAGGATTGTCTTTTCAACAAATGCTATTGAAGCAACTGAACCTGTGTAGACAACAAAATAAACCTTGAGCTAAGTTTCACACTTTATACAAAAATTAACTTAACATGGATCAGGGGCTTACATTTAAATTATAAAATTTTATTTAAAAGCATAGGGGGTCAGGCGCAGCAGCACATGCCTGTAATCCCAGCACTTTGGGAGGCAGGTGGGCAGATCACCTGAGATAGGGAGTTTGAGACCAGCCTGGCCAACATGGTGAAACCCCGCCCGTCTCCACCAAAAATACAAAAATTAGCTGGGCATGGTGGTGGGCACCTGAAATCCCAGCTACCAGGGAGACTGAGTCAGGAGAATTACTTGAACCCAGGAGACAGAGGTTGCAGTGAGCCGAGATTGTGCCACAGCACTCCAGGATGGGCAACAGAGTGAGACTCTGTCTCAAAAAATAAAAATTATAAATAAATAAATAACAGCATAAGAGAAAATCTTCAAATCTAAAGCTAGGCAGAGTTCGTATGCTTGGCACCAAAAGCATGATCCATACAACAAAAAATTGACAAATTAGACACAATAAAAATTAAAACCTTTGCTCCATGAAAAACCATGATAGGAAGATGAAAAGACAAGCTACAGAATCAGAGAAAATATTTACAAACTACACATTCAAGAAAGGAACAATATCTAGAATACACAAAGAATGTCCAACACTCAACAGTAAACAAGCAAAAAGCAAGACATGAAGAGACACATTACAGAAGATATACAGATGGCAAACAAGCACATGAAAATGTATTTGACATTATTAGCTATTAGGTATATCGAAATTAAAACCTTCGTATGATATCACTCCATACCTATCAGAACGGCTAAAATACAAAAGTAACAACACCCAGTGCTGGCAAGGTCCTAGAGAAATTGGATCACTCAGACATTGCTGGTGGGAATGTGAAAAGGTGCAGTCCCTGGAGAAAACAGGTTGGCAGTGTCTTGAAAACCAACCAGCCAACTAAACATGCAACTGCTACGTCCTGGGCATTTATCCCAGAAGAATGAAAACTTACGTTCACAGACAAGCCTGTTTATAAATACGTATAGCAGCTTAATTCATAACAGCCCACAAACTTAAACAATCCAGATGTTTTCCAGTGGGTAAGCAGTTAAATAAACTGTGATGCATTCCTACTATGGAATTCTACTCAGCGATTAAAAAAAAGAGCAAACTATTGATATATGCATCAACCTAGATGAACCTCCAGAGATATATACTGAATGAAAAGAAGCCAATGGGAAGAAATTACATACTATATGATTTCATTTATCCATTTGTATAGCATTCTTTATTTTATTTTATACTTTTTCTTTTTTCTTCTTCTTCTTCTTTTTTGCTTTTAGAGACAGGGTCTTACTCTGTCACCAGGCTGGAATGCAGTGGTGCAATTTTAGTTCACTGCAGCCTTGAACCCCCGGCTCAAGCAATCCTCCTGCCTTAGCCTCCTGCACAGGTCAGGCTACACCTGTCCCACTACAGCCAAGCTAATTTTTGTAACATATATTTTGTAGAAATGGGGTCTCTGTTCCCAGGCTGATCTTGAACTCCTGGCCTCAGGCAATCCTCCTGCCTCAGCCTCTCAAAGTCCTGGGATTACAGACATGAGCCACTATGCCTGGCCTATATAGTGTTTTCGAAATGACATAATTATAAACATGTAGAAGAGGTTTGTGTTGTCAGGAGTTAAGGAAGGGGCGGGCATGGGAGGGAAGTGGAAATAACTATAGCAGGGCCCTGGTGGTGCCAGAAATGTTCTGCATCTTGACTGTAGCAATGTCAATATCATGGTTGTAATCTTGTACTCTATATATATAGTTTTGCAAGATATTACCATTGGGAGAAACTGGGCAAAAGTTACAAGAGATCTCTCTATATTATTTCTTACAACTGCATGTTAATTTACAACAATTTCACAATAAAAAGTTGAAATCCAAAAACAAGACAATGATCTGAATATAAGGGGAACCCTAGCTAGGTAAATTATGGTGAGTCCATTTAACAGGATATTTTCAGCCATTACACATGATTATTATTTAAAGAAAGTCTTTAGCAGTAAAGACTATTAACAGTAATACGATGATGTTAAACAGGAAAATCAAGACAAAATTATATGTACAATATGATTCTAATTATGTTAAATGTACCAACTTTTCAGAAAAAAATATGGAAGAAAATCCATAGAAATATTATAAAAATTATGTTTTAAAACATTTTTTTTTTTTGAGACAGAATCTTGCTCTGTCACCCAGGCTGGAGTTCAGTGGCATGGTCTCAGCTCACTGCAACCTCTGCCTCCTGAGTTCAAGCGATTCTCCTGCTTCAGCCTCCTCAGTAGCTGGGATAACAGGTGCTTGCCACCATGCCCAGCTAATTTTTGTATTTTTAGTAGAGATGGGGTTTTACCAGGTTGGCCAGGCTGGTCTTGAACTCCTGACCTCGTGATCCCCCCACCTCAGCTTCCCAAAGTGCTGGGATTACAGGCATGAGCCACAGCGCCCAGCTGAAACTTTTTAAGTAGTGTTTAAATATGCAGAGGAAGGTAGACACTTAACCAATGAGTGCATAGCCTTGCTATCACTAAGCGAGCGTGTCAACAGAGCTGCCGTTTGTCAGGAGAACAGAAGAAGAATGCGTCCTGTGGCTGTCACTAGCAAGGTAGAGTGGGGGCTCAGCAGCAGTTATTCTATTAGTTTAAAGAAAGAAATTATTTCAATCAAGATCTCTGAACTGAGAGCCAAATTTGCTATGGGTGTCATGTATAAAATGCAAGTCCCCATTCTATCTCCTCGTTCTCGTTCTTACCACCAGTGATAACCTCTTTTGGCAGAGACTACTTCCCCCATAAACATTCTTCCCTTTCTCTAATAAATCAAAACTTAACTGGGCAAATGGTTACCCACCTAGATACTATGGGTTCCAATTTCCTTGCAACTAAGGCGTGCCTATGAGATTAGGTTCTAGCAATGGATTGGAGTGAACAACACATGCCAATTCTGTCTCATGCCCTTGAAGGAAAGAGACATACCTCCCTTTTCCATGTGTGGATAGAGCAATGAACCATATTCAACCATAGGGATGACAGCAACAGCCCTAAGGCTGATTGTTCTGCTGGACTCAGAGGACTGAACCCATCCTGGACTTTGCTTCTGAACCTCCACATTCCATCACATTGTCTTTTTAAATTTTTTTTCCCATTTTCTTTCTTTCTTTCTTTTCTTCTTCTTCTTCTTTTTTTTTTTAGACAATCTTGCTCTGTTTCCCAGGCTGGAGTGTAGTGGTACATCATAGCTCATTGCAGCCTCGACCTCCCAGGCGCAAGCCATCCTCCCACCTCAGCCTCTTGAGTAGCTGGGACTATAGGTGCACGCCATCACATCTAGCTAATTTTTGTATATTTTTTATAGTGAAAGGATTTGCCATGTTTCTCAGGCTGGTTTCGAACTTCTGAGGCTCAAGTGATCTTCCTGCCTCAGCCTCCCAAACTGCTGGGATTACGGATATGAGCCTCTGTATCTGGCCTAAATGAATTTTTATTGATAAATGAAAAATATATAGATTTATTATGCACAAAATGTTGTTTTGAAATATTTATACATTGCAGAAAGGCTTTAATTGAGCTAATTAACATAGGCATTATTTCACTTTTTTGTGCGTGGTGAGAACACTTAAAATCTACTCTGTAAGCAATTTTTAAAAACATAATACATTGTTATTAACTTTAATCATCATGTTGTACATCTATTGCATCCTCTTGATGTTAATATACAGAAAGTGACTTAAAATTAGGAAATTTACTGCCAGGGACACAAAAGAAGTATGCTGTAGTTAGAAGTACTGGTCCCAACTCCCTATGGCGTTTATACACATGACTCCTATCATGGTGGGCAAGGCATACTTCTTTGCTCGACCTTGGCCATGTGACCGTGGTTAATGAGATGTTAGTGATTTGATGCAATCAGAGGTTTGAAAAACATTTGCACACTTGTCCTTGCTCACCTGCATCTCTGAACCTGAGGTAGCCTGCTTACCTTAGAATGAATGATAGGTGAGGCAGACTGAACCTAACCCAGGGGATGGAACCAAGCCAGAAGAACCCAGCCTGGATCAATCACACCCTACCTCAACTGCAAATGCTGAGAGGGAAATAAACACTTACTGCTGCATGCCGCTGAGATGGGTGCAATTGTTATGCAGCCTCGCTGACTGACACAGGGTAGGAAATAAACTCTAGCATCAATGTGTGTGGATGTGAATGAGGTTTCCCAAAAGTAGGTGGCAATTTGCACTGTGAGAGTTTAAAGAAAGGGGTACTCTGACAAAGAGGACTCTCTTGAGAGCAACAAAGCAAGGTTAGAAATGGGATAGCATATCTATGATGGGAAGCCCCGTGCAAGAAAAGTTCAACTTCTTTGGTGATTTTCCTTTGAACTATAGAAACAATAACAATGGAGGATAGTTTAACTTTTTCTTCTCATCCAAAATTTCTTTTTTTTAACTGTAGTAAAATATCCATAACATAAAATTTACCATTCTAACCATTTAATGTGTGCAATTCAGTGGTATTAAGTACACTCACAATGTACAAACTTCCCCTGTATCCATTTCCAGAACTTTTTCATTACCCCAAACAGAAGCGCTGAACTCGTCATTTAGCAATAACTCCACATTCCCCCATACCCCCAGCCCCTGGTAACCTCTGTTCCACTTTCTGACTGTAAGAATTTGCCTATTCTAGATACCTCATATAAATAAATCACACGGTATTGGGTTTTTTGCACCTCTCTTGTTTCACTCAGCACATTTTCAGGGTTAATCTATGTTGTAACATGTATCAGAATTTCCTTCTTTTTAAGGCTGAATCATATTCTATTGCATGGATAGGCCACATTTTATCTGCTTATCTGTTGATAGAAACCTGTTTTGCTTCCATCTTTTGGGTATTGTGAATAATGCTGCTATGAACGTGGGCGTACAAATATCTGTTGAGTTACTGCTTTCAATTCTTAAAGGTTGAATTGCTGAATCATACAATCATTCTATTTTTAATTTTTTTAGGAACTGCAAAACTGTTTTCTACAGGGTCCACCCCACTAGCCATGTACAAGAGTGCCAATTTCTCTACATCTTCATCAACGCTCGTTATTTTTCTATCATTACTGTTTTTTTATGACGGCTATCCTCACGGATATGATGTGGATCATCCCACACTTCTTTTGCCCTTGATCTTTCCTCTAAAATTTAACAAACCAAGATAATTTGGGGTGGTGGTGGTATGCCAATTAAAGAAATGCGTGCTGTCCATCAGTGTCTGTGAGACAGGGAAGTCATTCTGCTGAGAGAACTGAGTCTGTGTTTCCAGGTGGTGACCAGCAAACAGGGAATGGAGCCCCCAGGGTTGCTGGGGCTGGCTGAGAAGAGCATGTGGCTCCATGAAGCAACCACCCAGGAGATGTGGGCGATGAGAAACAAACCCTCTTACTCTCCACATTAACCTAGAGAAGAGGGGGAGAGGCTGATGTTTAGTAGCTATATGCATGTGTATGTATACACAAATTTTATGTACTCACCAAATTTAAAAGTATTAAATACAATTTTACTTGTAATTCACAGGAGGGACAAATGAAGATGAAAGAATTGATGAACTTTATGCAAAATTTTCCTCAAAACAGGAGCTATTCATTTTTAAAAGATCTCTTTAAATATTTTTTAATTGAGTTTGTATAAGTACATTGAGTTGTTTTATTTGTACTAGTATCAAAGAATACAATGATAAATGGTAGTTCCCTTCCCTAACCTGTACCTGCTCTCCAGGCAACCATTTTCAACTCTTTTTAGTGGTTCATTTTCATTTTTATCACCATATTTGAAAATTATATCCTCAAACTGTTGTTATTTCTTGGTTTTTAAATTTGAGGCAGTCATAACTTCCTATTAGGGAAGATGAAGATGAGATGTTTTAAAATCTCCTCACATATACTTCTCTCCCCATATATTACATATACTAATCTTCATTTAATTTTGAGTGAAGCATGGTCTATATTTATGATGACTTGTTTTGACTCTGAAATATTGCTCGGTGCTGAGTCAAGTCATGTAAAATGATTATGTGTCTTTTCTGCACATTTTGCCTTTCCTGAGGTCAATCATTACTGCTTTTTCATTGGATTAGTTTTCCATGCACACATGGCTAATTTTTCCAAGTGCTCCCACAGCTCTGTTACATACCTATCCACATACCTACTGGCTTTTCCTCTGGAGACTTCTGTCTTAGAGGCCTGCTTTCTCTTGCTCCATGCAGGCTTGCTACCTGGCTGTGGTTTGGGGTGCCCTCTCCCCGTCTCCTGGCTGGGATCTCATTTCCTAGGTATCATGTCTCTTTCCTTGGTTTGCTCTCATTTTGCAGAAGCACAGAATCTTCTAGTAACCTCCTAAGAAAAAGTACATGGGGTAAAGTTTTGAATCTTTGCAGAAAATTTTTTTTAAATTTGATTATTAAACTAATTAATAATTTGGGTAGAAAATACTAGAGTGAAATAATTTTTCTTCAAAATTTTGAATTCATTTCTCCTCTTCCTGTGTAGCTAATAAGAAATCTAATTCTACTTCCAAATCTTTTGTATACGACTTTTTTGTTTTGTCCCTAGAAATATGTAAGATTTTTCTTTGTTTTCAGGTATTTTGAAATCCCTTGAGGAAATAGTTCTTTTTTAATTTATTGATTGGATACTCAGGGCATATTTCAATCAGTCTTCAAAATGAAGACTTGTGTTCTTCATTTCTGGGAATTTAAAAAAATGTTATGTTTTTATTTTATTATTTCATCCCTTCATCTTTATGCTGTCTCCCTGGAATTCATATTAGCAGCGTATTGGGTGATGTGCACTGATTCTCCAATCCTTTAATCTTTTTCTACTATTCTACCATTTTGTCTTTGTGGGGTTTTTTTTGTTTGTTTTTTGTTTTTTGGGTTTTTTTTGAGATGGAGTCTCGTTCTGTTTCCCAGGCTGGAATTCACTGGTGTGATCTCAGCTCACTGCATTCCACCTCCCGGGCTCAAATGATTCTCTTGCCTCAGCCTTCCAAGTAGCTGGGATTACAGGCATGTGCCACCTCACCAGACTAATTATATTTTTAGTAGAGACGAGGTTTCACCATGTTGGCCAGGCTGGGGTCTTGAACTCCTGACCTCAGGTGATCTACCGATCTCAACCTCCCAAAGCGATGAGATTACAGGTGTGAGTCACCTCACCCAGCCTTTATGATCTTCTTTATAGAAGATTTCCTTGACATTATCTGTAGAGTTTTTAATGAACGTTTTGTTTTTATACATTTAACTTGCAAGAATCCTTTCTTATTCTCAGATGATTCCTTTTCTATAGCATCCTCTTTTTGTTTTATGGCCTAGACATCCTTTTCACAAAGGATTTCCATATATTAGTTGTATGTCTTAACTTTGTCTCCTCCTGTCGGCATGATCTGTTTCTTCAAGGCACCTTTTTCGTGATTGTTTGCCTCCACATTGGAGGCCCTCCTTGATGTCAGACAGTAACATGGTCCCTGGAACCACTGTGGACCTGAACAGCTTCTTGACTGGTGGCTTCACTGTAACATAACCAGGCCAAGAGGGAGCCTGCTGCTGGGGTCTGTGGGTGGACGCTCCTCAGTGTCTGGGGCCTTTCCAGGGTGCCACAGGGTGACTTGACAGCTTCTCCTCCACCCACTACAGGCACTGAGGTTATTTTTTTCATATAGCTATCATTTCAGCCACTTTTAATTTTCCAACTAATTCTTGAAATTTTGGCTTCATCTCTGTCTCTTGTTTTGTTCTCTTTGTATGGGTTTATACCTTTTCTATTCATTTACTGTCATCTTAAAAGTGTTTCCAGAGGCAGAGCAGATAAACACATGTGGTCAATATGTCATCTTAAACTGAATGCTCTAAGCGTATTTTAAAAAACATTCCTCATAAATTTAATAAGAGATTGCCAGAGAAAAATCACTAAATGGTACTTTTCTATATTATTTTATTATTTTTATTAACTAAACAAAATCATACATTACATATTCTTTCCTGTTTGGTTTCAGAGCTTGAGTCTAAGCCATCATTACATGGAGTTTTGGAAATATTGCTAAAATCATGTCAAAGTTCGGCTTTTAAAATATTTGGACCACAGCAATGCCACACATCTATAACCATCTGATCTTTGACAAACTTGACAAAAACAAGCAATGGGGAAAGGATTCCCTGTTTAATAAATGTTGTTGAGAAAACTGGCTGGCCATGTGCAGAAAGCAGAAACTGGACCCCTTCCTGACACCTTACACTAAAATTAACTCCAGATGGATTAAAGACTTAAACATAAGACCTAACACCATAAAAACCCTAGAAGAAAACCCAGGCAAAACCATTCAGGACACAGACATAGGCAAGGACTTCATGACTAAAACACCAAAAGCATTGGCAAACAAAAGCCAAAATAGACAAATGGGACCTAATTAAACTCCACAGCTTCCGTATAGCAAAAGAAACTATCATTAGAGTAAACCAGCAACCAACAAAATGGGGAAACAATTTTGCAATCTACCCATCTGACAAAGGGCTAATATCCAGAATCTACAAAGAACTAAAACAGATTTACAAGAAAAACAAACAAACCTATTCAAAAGCAGGTGAAGGATATGAACAGACACTTTTCAAAAGAAGACATATATGAGGCCAACAAACATATCAAAAAATGTTCATCATCACTGGTCATTAGAGAAATGCAAATCAAAACCACATTGAGATACCATCTCACGCCAGTTAGAATGGCAATCATTAAAAAATCTGGACACAACAGATGCTGGAGAGCATGTGGAGAAATAGGAACACTTTTACACTGTTGGTAGGAGTGTAAATTCATTCAATCATTGTGGAAGACAGTGTGGTGATTCCTCAAGGACCTAGAAATAGAAATTCCATTTGACCCAGCAATCCCATTACTGGGTATATACCCAAAGGATTATAAATCGTTCTACTATAAGGACACATGCACACGTATGTTCATTGCGGCACTGTTTTCAATAGCAAAGACCTGGACCAACCCAAATGCCCATCCATGATAGATGAGTCAAGGAAAATGTGGCACATATATACCATGGAATACTACAGCCATAAAAAACGATGAGTTCGCGTCCTTTGTAGGGACATGGATGAATCTGGAAACCATCATTCTCAGCAAACTGACACAAGAACAGAAAGTCAAACACCACGTTTTCACTCGTAGGCGGGTGTTGAACAATGAGAATACATGGACACAGGGAGGGGAGCATCACACACTGGGGTCTGTTAGGGAGGACTAGGGGAGGG
>NW_022437012.1:2012893-2035393 GCF_009761245.1 Sapajus apella | reverse complement strand
GGCGCCGTGGCTCACGCCTGTAAGACCAGCCTGACCAATAGGGTGAAACCCGTCTCTACTAAAAATACACAATCAGCCGGGCATGGTGGTGCATGCCTGTAATCCCAGCTACTTGGGAGGCTGAGGCAAGAGAATCCCATAAGATTAGGGAAGCAGAGGTTGCAGTGAGCCAAGATCATGCCATTGCACTCCAGTCTGGGCAAAAAGAGTGAAATTCTGTCTCAAGAATAATAACAAGGATAATAATAATACTGTATTGTACACTGGAATTTTGCCAAAAGAGATTTCATGTGCTCTTACCACACACACACACACACACACAAACACGCGCGCACACACACACACACACACACACACACACAGTAACTGTGAGGAAACATGTTAATTTGCTTGACTATAGTAATCATTTCACTATGTGTTTCAAAATATCATGTTACGCCCTTTAAATATGTTCTTAATTTTTATTTATTTATTTTTGAGATGGTGGGGGGTCTCACTTTTTCACCCAGGCTGGAGTTCACTGGCACAATCATGGCTCACTGCAGCCTCTACTTCCTGAGCTCAAGTGCTGCCCCCCCCCCCAACCTTCTGAGTAGCTAGGACTACAGGCACACACCACCACACTCAGCTAATTTTTTAAATTTTTTGTAGAGACAAGGTCTCCTGTGTTGCCCAGGCTGGTCTTGAACTCCCAGGCTCAAGCCATTCCCCTGTCTTGGCCTCCCAAAGTGCTGGGATTACAGGCGTGAGCCACCATGCTTAGTCTGCAATTTTTATTTTTAAAAAAAGATTATAAAAAGAGTCCAGTGAGTGTGCCAAATTGAAGGCCACGGGTGAGGCTGGTTTCTGTGGGTGGAGCATGGGAGCCAGGTTACAGTGTGAGAGTGAGTGGAAGTGGAGGCAATGAAAGTGCACACTTGATCCAGGATGCTGGCCACCAGGAGGCAGAGGGGGTCGGTGGCTAGAAGGGTCCAGAGAGCCTGGGCTGGATTGACTTGGGAAAGTTAACCAGCTGATGGAAACAGTCAGCGGAGACAAAGAGGGTGAAGGTTGGGTGAGATGGTTGTCATTGTGTCGTCTTGGGAAGGAAGTCAGTAGGGTAGGAATAGGGACTGGCCATGGTCTGGGGGACATCTCTCTACCACTTGGATGCTGTTATGGACTGAATGTGTCCCCACTAAATTCGTATGGTGAAGCCCAACCCCCAGGGTGGCTGTATGTGGAGGTAGGGCCCAGAAGGAGGTAATTAAGGTTAAATGGCGTTGTAGTAATAGGGCCCTGATCCTATAGGATTAGTGTCCTTACAAGAAGAAATACAAGAAAGGGCACTCCCTCCCCTGCAACAACACATTCATTAGAAATGCCACATGAGGACAAGGTGGCCGTGTGCATGCCAGGAAGAGGGCCCATCACCGCAGACCAAAGCCTGCGGGATCTTCATCTCACACTTCCACCCTCCAGAACCATGAGATCAATTTCTTTTGTTTAAGCCCCCACGTCTACGGTATTTTGTTATGATCACACAGCTGACTAAGATAGATGGGAAGGAAGGGAACAGAGGGTACAGTTTAGACACATCTATAAGGGCAAGATGTTGGTTAGAAATTAATCCAGATAGACTCAACTCTTAGGAAATGGAAGGCGAGCCCATCTGTCGAAAATGAGAGGGAGGCGGGAGGTAAGAAATTTGAAAAACACATGGCTGTCAGGAGCATGCCTGAGAGCCTCCAGTGAGGAAGTGGGGTGGGACATGGCAGAATCTGGAGAGGACTCTGGGAATCTCAGGAGCCTGCAGCACAATGGGCTGGGTCTGTGGGACGTGATGAACCAGGGATGGCCCTCCCCGAATGCCATCCTTGGAACAGACACACAATGCAGAGGCTGGATGGGCCCCAGGAGTCCACAGGAATGCTGAGCAGCCTTCTGTTTGTCATGTAAGCAAGTAGATAGCATCTGAGTGCTGTGGCTTTTACCTTGGGCTGCACGTTGTCCCGAAGCCCGGGTGAAGGTCAGTGGTGAGAACCCACAGCTTGCTAAAGAGCAGGGAAGCAGTGACCAAGCTGGGGCTCACTGCAAGGGGCCATTCTGGTGGTGGAGCTCTAATCCTGGATATTAAATCTAGGCTTTAACAAGAGGGTGCCAGGAAGAGAAGCTATGCCCTCCTTTGGCATGGGAGGAAATCTGGGGCCCTCCCAACCTGGGTGAGGATCATGAGGACAGGGTGAGGGTGGGGAGTTCTGCGGGAACTCCAAAGGGTGATGCCAAGGCAGGTGGACTCCCCTAACCAGTTTGGGAAATGGTATCTCCTCCTGTTGGATTTTGTGACCTCATGCTCATTTCTGGGCCCCTCAATAAACGCTGTGTGTAACTCAGTATTTTTTTTATGTTTCACAAATTGATTAGTTTAAATGAAAATTAATGCTATTTTGAAGTTTGGAAGAGAATTTTATGACAGCCCATTGGGCACCGGAAACCCGGAGCAGGCCTCTCTTTTGGAGTAGATGCATGTGCTGGTTAAGAGGCTCCAGGTTTAAGGTCTCACATCACCATGTCCAGCTGGGTGGTCTTAAGCAAATGGCCTCACGTCTCAGCCTCAGTTTCCTCATCTGCACCATGGAGCTAATAACTATTGATGTGAGAGCTAGTGTTTGGAGCGACTCAGCAGAGTGTCTGGTGGAAAACAAGAGTCAATTAAAGGAGCCTTCATCATCATCTTCATCATAATTATTCACTTATTATCTTCAGGGATAATACAAATTTAAAAAGAAATCCACACAAACACATCTTCAGAAAATTAGAAAGTGTTTTTCCAAGTACACAGAAAAGTCCCCAGTGACCCTCCTCCGAAAAGTCATCAATAATCAGCTCCCAGGCTGGGCATGGTGGCTCACACCTATAATCTCAACATTTCGAAGTCTAAAGTAGGAGGATCACTTGAGCCCGGGAGTTCAAGACCAACCGGGGAGACATGGTGAGACCATGTCGCTCAAAAAATAAAAAAAAAAATTAGTTGGGATGGTAGCAGGTGTCTGTAGTTCCAGCTACTTGGGAGGCTGAGGTGGGAAGATTGCTTGAGCCAGGAAGTTTAAAGCTTTAGTTAGCCATAATTGCACCACTGCACTCCAGCCTTGGCAACAGAGCAAGACCCTGTCTCCATAAGTCAAAAATTACCAGCTCCACAGGCAATGCTTGCAAGCCTTTCTAAGGTTCTGCTCACTGTGCAGCCACAGGGCTTGTCAGCCTCTGGATTCAGATGCATGATGGGACAGGGCAGCAACCACCATGTACCAAAGGCTTCCACGTACCAGAGCCCGTACTTGGAATGTTTATATTTCTTAGCCATCAACTGAGGAGAGATGGAGATAGGAGCCGTGAGATGGGAAGCGGGGGTGGAATAGATCAAGGAACCCGTTCTCCGCAGAAGTCTTTTTTCCAGTTTGGAGACTGGTTTTCATCAGGCACACTGTTTCCATCCTCTGACTCAGATGTCCTATCACCAACCCCACTGCCCCGCACCCAATGTGAAATAAATACCTGTTGTTAGCCCTATCTGTGCATCTATCATGAAACATGACAGCCTTTAAGGCAGCAGTTCTCAAGCAGGGGCAATTTTGCCCTCCCTACCCCCAGAAAAATTTGGCAATGTCTAGAGATACAGTTTCTGTTGTCACAGCTTTAGAGAGATCGTGGGCTTCCAGTGGGTGGAGGTCCATGATGCTGCTAGGCATTGTACAATGCATACGACAGCACTCATAATGAGAATTATCTGGCTCCAAATATCAATAGTATTAAGAAACTCTGCTTGAAGGAAAAATCAGTCCTATACACCTCCCTTAACTCACTAAGGTTAACAAACTGGCAGTTTGCCAGATGCCATGGATTAAAAAGCCCTGTCTTGAGTGACTCTTTTTCCATGGCCTGACACATTTCTGTACAATTCAGCAGGTAAGAAGTCCTTTCAAGATGTGATTCTTTATTACTTGTTGCTGTATCATCATCATTTCATTCAGTCATCCATGCATTCATCCAACACACACTCATTGAGATACCTCTTACACTGTGACAGACTCTAGGGATAAAAAATGAACAAGATGAGGCTCTATGCTCAAGTTCAAAGTGTGTGTATTGGGGTTTAGGGGACAGACGTGTTAGTTAATAATTACAGTAATGTTCCAGGTAAAAGTTCTAATGAGATGCATTGGGGTGGGGCCACAGAGTGGGGTGTGCTCAGTATTTCTTATGGGGGCCTCAGAAAACTGCCCCTTCAGCCATCAACACTTTTTGGGTTCCACTTACAAGGGCCACTTCTGACACCTCCCTTTATGGAGTAGGGGGAGAACAGTAATAGGCAATTTGGACTCAGTGACCCCCCTCCATTTGGAAGATGCCTATAATCTCCCTCGAGGGGGAGCTTCAAATGAATAAAAAATTATTTGAACACACTTAGGTTTCAAAATCAAATGTCTGGCCACCCAGAGTCAAACAAACAGAAGGAAAGCAAGGTTCCAGAGGCTGGGAAAGACTCCAACCAAAGTAGATCAGTTCCACTTCTATTTATTATAGAAGTTCTCCACCAAGAATTGTGAGATATAACCTCAGGTCTAGAGAAGCCCATAAAATAACCCAAGGACCACAACTTATGCACAGGAAACCATCCTGTGATTATGTAAGGCAGTAATGCACTTTTGAAAATACAAGGGGCATAACAGATAGAGCCCTGGATGGTTGGAAATCAAGAGATCTGGGTGCTAACCCTCAGGAGTTAAGTGGGGTGTGTGGGGCTCATAGAGCTGCTGGTCTCAGCTCTGCTACCGACTTGCTGATCTCAGGCAGCTCCCTTCTCTCTGAAGGTCTCAGTGTGCTCATTTGTAAAATGAGGGATTGGGACCAGAGCATAACGAAGCATCCCTCCAAGGCACACTGAAGACTTAAAGAAAGTGAAGCCTCCATTTTTCCCTTCCACTTATTCCTGTGATAATCCAAGCATTTCCCTGAGATAAAAATGTAGACTGAACCTCAGCCCTGCACTCAAGGTACCAATTATGACAGTCTCGGAATCACTGCAGATACTTAAGGAGGCTGGGAGGGTCCCAAGGAAGGAGTTATAACTACGGAATAACACACCTCCAGGCTATACCTGGCTCTGCATTGTCCCCAGTATCCCAGCTGGTGTTTCTCCAAATTGAGAGTCAAAACTTATGAGTGCATGCTGTTGCTCTAGCATCTTCCAAGGCCAGCACTGCCACTGAAAAGAGGAGGCTTCAAGGCAGCAAGGGAGCTCCAAGCAAGCTCCAAACTGCACTCATCCCAACTACTGCTGCTGGAAGTCTTGGGTGGCCAGAAAAATGAGCATCTCCTGAGTGTCAACACTCTACTCAGCTCCAGGAGTACTGGTTTTCCTTATAATCAAACCTGAGGGGACTACGGCATGACAAGGAGGTTGGACACCAGGAGACTTGCCCAGGACAGAGATCGGAGAGTCATTTGGGTCCCCAGGCACTTTCCCTGGGAAGCTTCTTGGAACAGAGGCCTTGGGGACCAGTTTGGAATGCAAGTGGCAAGGGATGATTCTGGAATCTGGCCCCCACCTCTAACCCCCACTCCCTCCCATTCCTTCCTTTCTGCTGGTCTGGGTGGTGCCACTCTCTTGATCACAGATCCCAGAGCTCAGAGGGGCCGGGACTCCCAGGAATTTCTGTGGGAAAGAAAAACAAACCGTCCATCTTGCCGCATTTTTTTTTCCATCCTCCAGCCGCTTGCCAGAACCTGGGGAGTAGCAGCTCCCAGGAGCCAACAGACATGCAGACATTAGGCAGCGACATCCCACACGAGGGTGTGAGGAGAGTGGCAGGCGGTCCCGTCGCAGACCCGGAAGCTCCTGCCAGAGCTCCCTCAGGTTTTCCTATCTGCAGCCCGTGAGTGTGAAAATGTCAAGGTTTGAGGGCAGACTGATACTGATGCGGATTCCAATCCTCTTTTTCTGATTTGGAGCAAGAATTCTTCCCCCTCTCCTTTCCTTTCCTTGTCTATAACGCGGGTGATAATATCAGCCTAGAAAGGTGATTATGAGGTTTCAACGAAAGATTGGAGGCAAAGCGTCCAGGACACAATAGGCATTGCCAGGGGGCGGCTCCAGAATTTCCGTCCAGGACAATGTCAGAAGCCAGGCCAGAGGAAGGGGTGGGTGGGGAGCAGGGGCATTCATCTTAAAGCCGCTTTACCCTGGCGCGCACGAGGTTTTTCTTTGGAAAGGGGGCCCTCCGGAGAAGGGCTGGGAGAGATTTATGTTGGAAGGACTGGGAGGGAAGAGTCCCCATTCTTCAGCGGAAGATCTGCTAGTCCCCCTCCACACGCATCCTGTCCGAGGCCAGAGAAGTGGCGACACCGCCGCTCCCTCGGGCCCCCCAGCCCGCAGAAGGGCGCAGTACTCACCGAGTGCGCGGCGCAAGCGAGCAGCACCGGCAGCAGCAGCTGCTGCAGCGGCGGAGACAGGTGGGGACGCATGGTGCCCTCACGGTCCTCGCGGGCGCCCCGACGGCCGCCGGCCAGTGCGCTCCGCGGACTCGGGAGCTCAGCGCCCAGCGCAGGGTCCCGGGCTCCAGCCGGCCAAGGGGCCCCGAGGAACCATGGCTGAGCCACCCGACCTGCGGCGGGCCGGAAGACTGCTCCTCCTCCGACGAGGTGGCCGCTCGCGCTAAGCCGCCCGGCCCATTGATTAGGACGCCGCGCTGCCGGCGCGCCTCCTCCACCCGGCGGGGACTGGCTGGGGGCCGGCGCGGAGGCCGGCAGGGGAGGAGGCAGAGGGAGGGCGCGGGGGCCCAGAGTCGGCTCCCGCAGGCTCTGCCCAGGGCTGGAGGAGACCAGGAGAGGGCACGCTGGCTTAGCCTTACACGCGTCAATCCCATCCGACCCCAGGTCGGGAAAGAGCACTGCCTCTGGAGTCCACGGACCGAAGGCACAAGCTCGCTGGGGGCCGATGGGCAACTTAGGTCACCTTTGTAAGCCTCGGCTTTCTCATCCCTAATAACACATCTCTGATAATTTCCACTCCCAGACTGAAAGTTGTGACACAGTAAAGGCCCATGGCATCTATTCCCGCCCAACAGCTACCTTGCACTTTGTTTCCGTTTTTCTCTTTATTTTTATTTTTTCATTATTAAAGTCATTAGCGCTCATTCCAGAAAGTTTCACTCCCATGAGCTCCTCCTTTGATGATGTCCAAAGAGGATCTGTGGCACCCCCAGGCATCTGGGGACAGCCCTAGAGGCCCCCTTTTTACTGTTTCATTTAAAAAAAAAAAAAAAAGAGGCAGCGTCTCACCATGTTGCCCAGGCTGGTCTTGAACTCTTGGGCTCAAGAGATCCTCTCACCTCAGCCTTGCAAAGTACTGGGATTACAGGCATGAGCCACGGGGCCTAGACCTAGATGGGTCTTATAAACTCAATTTTTATTTGTCTGCACTGGTGCTCACTCCCTTCCCTCTTCTCTCCTCCTTTCTTGATCTTTCTCCTAGGCACTTTAAGTAAATCAGCTCATTTAATTCTCCCCCAGACCCCTAGGTGATGTGACGCCCATTTGACAGAGGAGGGCATTGAAGGTGGAGGAGGATTCATTACATACCCAGGTACTGCAACCCAGAGGCTCAGACAGGAAAGCCTGGATCTACCTTTCCATGGCTGACCTGACTCTCCGTAACTGGCCTGTATTCAGACGGCCATGCAGCTGTTAGAGAAACAATGTGCTCTTGTCCTTAGCAGCCTTCCCTATCAGAAGAGACTATTAGTAACCTGAGGCTGCTAAATCCTGGCAGAAATAAAAGGGAGAAAAAATCGTTCAGCTCCTAGGTCCAAAATCAATGCTCAGTACACATCAAACCTAAAGTATACATAATCACCAACTCCCTTCTAGAAACTCTTTCTGCAAAAATACTCACCCAAGGGCCTAATGGAATATGTGCGAGGATGTTTGCCGAAGCATTATGACAGTGGCAGGAAACTGGAGATTATATATGGGGAAGAGAACCATGCTTACGACTCCTTCCTCATGGGCAGCAGTCATTACTGTAACATTCCTGACTTGTTTCTACCCCTTCACTCTCTCTGTCCATTCCTCTCTCTCGTATGCATGCACGCATGTATACACAGGTGAGGCCAGCTTACATGATCGATGCCTTTGGAATAAGGAACTGGCATGAGTTCAGTCCCCTCCTCTCTCCATCCTTTGACAGCGTGTCCCCTACAGAGAGTCTGTAACTGGATTTCCCTGGCCCAGGCTGTGATTGGTGGTTGAGGCTCTACTGGAACTCATCCAATACCACCAGTGACAGGGTCTATCTAATTCTGGGGTTTAGTTAGGAAACCCACTTGCCTATAGTATAAACCACATTTTACAATACCGACTTTATTACTAATAAAAGTGATATTTGGCTCTATCTGTCTTGATCTCGTTTCTCAATTGGTTCAAGATTCAGGCTAGAAAGAAAAATGTTATTTCCTGGGCCCCGTGAACCCCAGCACCCTAAATGTCCATCACAAAGTGCCTGGGGTAAGGACTTGCAGCTTTTACTCTACAGGCTTCTGTGTTGTTTGAATGTTTTCTGTAACAACACTGTGTAGGGCTGTTCTGGGTTGAGATAAATAAAAAGAATACAATACCAAAATGCAATCTATGCTTTATACCAGAGCCTCATGATCTCTGATGAAAAAGCAAAACAACATTAGTTCTGGGCAATTCAATAAATTTCTGGCCTGTAGCAAGCCATTCTTGCTTAAATGGGAAGCTCTGCCTCTCAAGGAGAGTCGAGAAAAGGGATTGAAGTGCTCCTTGAAAGGTCATTAAAACCTGCCTGAGACAACAATTTTACAATCGGGGTAGAAGGGAAGAGGTAGGAAAAGTAACCATGTATTTACCACCTGTCACGAGCTGGGGAGTCTGTTAGGAAGCTCAGAAGTGTCATCATATTCAGTCCTCCAAGACCATATGGGAGACGGGAACTGGAGGCTTAGGAAATATAAATCCTTGCCTCCATCAGCGCAGCTAATAAGGGGAGGAGGCAGGATTTGAATCTAGGACTGAGCCCAGGCCTGTGTCATGAAGGAAACCAAATATTTCACCCCAAAATATACTTATTTGACATAATTTGAGATGGCCTCCAAACAGAAGTAGCCTTGCAAAGCTGTCTTTTGTTGGGGAGATTGCATTGGAGGTGAAGTCTCCCTTGTCCAGGCTGGGGTGCAGGGGTGCCATCTCAGTTCACTGCAGCCTCCTCCTCCCCGGTTCAAGCAATTCTCTTGCCTCAGCCTCCCAAGTAGCTGGGATTACAGGTGCGTGCCACCACACCCCGCTAATTTTTGTATTTTTAGTAAAGATGGGGTTTCACCATGTTAGCCAGGATGCTCTTGAATTCCTGGCCTCAAGTGATCCTCCCACCTTGGCCTCCCAAAGTGCTGGGATTACAGATGTGTGCCATCACCCCCTGCCTATATATTAATCTCTTGAAATCACTTGCTATTGCCATGAATAGCTACAAATTAACTAACAATGCCACACTGGACACCATAACCCATACACTATAGCTTACCACGTATAACCAAACACTAATTAATGTTATTCCTGTAAACCAATGAGAATTCCTGACAAACAACTTTGTATCAGCCCGTTTCCTGTCCCTCTTTTCTTTTCTGCCTGTAAAAATTCACTTGTAACTGCTGTTCATTCAGAGCAATTCATGAATCTGTGCTCCCGGATTGCAACCCTCAAGCTTAGCCCAAATAAATCTTCTACTTATATTAACTTTGCCTCAGTTTCTTCCTTTGAGGCTGGCATATCTGGCATAAGTTGGCAGGATTCAGCGTGACTCCCCCAGACCACCTGGTGTTTCTCTCTGAAGGCAGCACTTGGTACCACCATGAACATTTCCTCTTCAGAAGTCCCACTGAGTGTTTCAGATGCTCTCCTACTATTTGGTTGGTGGTTAGACTTTTTGGGGACTGTTTTTCAGACCCTCTCTTTCCTTTAAGAGTGAGGGCTTCAGTCCATTTTTGGACAAGAGGTTTGGGTAAAGAAGTCTGCAGTTTTTTCTGCCTCTGTCTCAGGACTGGGGTCAAAGTTTTTCTCCCTTTGTCTCACAGCGGAGGTTTGGGCCAAAGGATTGGCGTTAGACAGACACCAGCGGTCTCGTTTTACATAGAATACTTTAAAAATTGCAGCTGCTTTCCTATTTTTGAAATTTGGGCTTGATTTTTCATTTATGACCAACTGCTTTGAATTAACCAGCAGCTGGTTTTATGTACACTTAGGGGGCACTGTCTTGTGGATGTCTAGGAGAAGGGACCCACCTAACCCAGGATGGTCATCAGCAACTATGACCAAAAGAAAAAGTGGAAGGGGAATCTCTTGAAACACCTAATTTATTTGCACACACAATCAGAAAAAGCTGGCTTTAGAACCAGACAACTAAAATTGGAGACTTGCCCCCAGTGGCACCCAAAAGCCTTCTAAAACAAATTCTGAGAAAAATGGCCTTCACTCAGGAGGCCAAAGATGTCCATCACCAACACCTGAAGAAAATCCTCAGGTCTTTGAGCCCCTCCCTGAAACTCATATTGTGTCAGTTCCAGAGTTACCATGAACCGCATCTGGTTCTGAACTGTGTGCTCAATTAAAAAGACCACTCAATGAACAAGATGAGTCTCCAGAACATGACTTTGTTGCCAAACTGACAATTGCTTAGGGTAATAAAACAGTTAATTACAATATTAATGATCTTTTAAAGGGGGAAATGAATGAAAATAAAAGTGTTGAGCTTATAAAAATGCAGGTCCAACAAATTTTTTCTAAACCAGAAGTAATCCTTGACACTTAAGTTGAAATACTAATATTCAGGGAATTTGCTAAGAAAGATCAGATCTGAAACAAATTAAAAATCCTTTAACTGCTCAAACTGCCTGCTTTGTATCACCTGCAAGATTTACCAAAAGAAAAAAGAAAAGAAATAAACAAAAGCATTCCGCCCCATGGTCTAGTGGTGAGACTCTGGAGCTCTCACTGCTGTGGCCGATGTTCAATTCCTGGTCAGGAAACCAGTTTCTTTTGGTTTGATGTTTGCATGAATTTTGACTTTCAGGGATATTACTTTACCACTTGGGAGGGTGTCTTTGGGAAAAAAAAAATTCAAAAGCCAGAAATATCAGTCGTTTGTCCTGGCTAAAATCTAATAATAAGAAGTTCGAAAGGAGTTTTTTTAAATGAGCTCTACGGCCAGACTGTTAAACACACACACGCGCACACAAGCACACACACGCGCGCGCGCACACACACACACACACACACACACGGCCTTTCTGCTTTTTCTTTTTGGATCTTGTTTTTAGAAATATTTTTTTTCCTGTGGACTGAAATTTTGTGCTTGGTCCTCGTGTTTACTTCCCTTCTTAAGGATTGTTCTCTTATTTGCCTCTACTCCTTCCTGTTCTTTCTTTCTCTTTGCTGCCTTCAGTACCACAGAAAGAATCTAGGGGTGACATCTAGTGATTCGAACTCTTTAAGGAACAGAGGAAAAGTACCACTGCCCCCTTTTGGTGGCCTTCTGTCTTCCTGCCTTCCTGTTAAAGAGCTGTAAACAGGTTGTTCTCACATCTAAAACTCTACTCTCTTTTGTATTGTGTTACCTGATCTCTTTGGCTTTTGAGGATACCAGAGATTGACTTGTAGTGTGAGAGATAACTTGACCTTGGTGTGTGTGATGACCGGCAACAGCTGCAATTTTGGAGGTGGCCTTGGAGAGTGTTTGTTGTTTACAGTAAACGGTTGTTACTATAGGAGGCTATTCATTTCTTTGTGTTTAGATAAGAAATAAAGTGCACTACAAAAGTGTCACATTGGTGCTTCCTTCTTTTGAAAGACCTGGGAATCAGTGTAAAAGTGAGATCCTTGACCTTTAAGGGTCTAAATGTCTGCCTTCAGTTGTGCCTGCTTTTCGCATACTTAAATCATTAGATCCTAAAAACTGTAAATGCTTCATTGGCCCTGTTCCTTAATGGGCTCCACCCTGACCCCAGTGGTCCAGCTGGAAAACAGACACTGAAATAAAAGCCACTTATCTAGATAAACTTGATCTCTTTATAAAATTCTATGGTAAATTCCTATAATTTTGTATTACCTTGGCATCCATTTTTAACCATTTTCTAACACACCTAGACTCCTTGAAAAAGCTTAAATTCTGTGTGTGTGTGTGTGTGTGTGTGTGTGTGTGTGTGTGTACGTGCATGTTTGGAATGTAAATTGCTGTCTTGCTTTCTCTAAAATTTAGTAAGTGCTTGGACCATGTGGGACAAATAACCTTTAACTTGTTCCATTTACAAAGGCATAGTTTGAATCCAACCGTTCTTTTAAACCAGTGAATTTTACTGCTCTTGGGGCCAAAATTCTAAAATCAATACTATAAAGTTTTTGTGTCTGTCTGTATCTTTACATGTATGTGCATATGTCTGTCTATAGACTGTCTACATGAGTATCAAATTGACTTGTAAATAAATGAGTATTCATAAGTTAATAAGCCAAAATGCTTTTCAAGTTCACATGGCTTTAATATCTTCAGTAAATTGAGTTTCAATGCTGTTGGTAAAATAAAATAGAAATTCTGTGTGTGTGTGTGTGTGTGTGTGTGTGTGTGTGTGTGTGTGTAATGTTAATGTAGACAATTTTGCCTGGATTTCTTGGTCAGAAAGGTTTATAATATCTCTGCTAGATATTTTATTCCATCCCCTGGGTTTACCAGGTACTGCTTTTGATCTTCTGTCTTCTGTCTGTAAGGAGACACAGGGACTTGGGACCTTTGGACATAGACACTCAGCTGAGACCCTAGAAAATAAGGCCAGACAGAAATGTGGGTTGTACTAACAAAACTTTGCTTTTTTTTTTTTGAGCTGTCTCCCCATGTGTGTCCTTGGTTAAGTCATAACCTTCATTATGGCTTACTGGCTTTGGTAAGTCACTTAAAAGGTAACTTTGGTTTTTTTAAAAAAGTTCAAAAGTCATAAATATCAGCTGTTTGTCCCCACTAAAATCTGATAATAAAATATTAAAAAGGATTTTTTAAAAACCTCAATAGTCAAAAGTTTACTTAAAAGTTTACCTTCAAAGGCCAAAAGGGGAAATTTCCCTTGGTCCCCAGTTTGGCATAGCTGGTAGGATCAAAGCTCTGCTCTTCTGGAAGTCACAGTTAAGCGAATCCAAGACCTGATTAGCCCTCTGAAATTTCCCTGAACAATCAACTCACAAAGCACAAAGCAATTGGAGAAAAGCCATGCAAAATTTATTAACATGTACACAGAGAACCACAGAGTGATTGCCTACTACCCAACAGAGTACAGAGTCTTATATATCATCTCGAGGTTACAGAAAGAGTGGGGACTCAGAGCACGGCCAAAACCAGGTTTTAGTGGTAAATCGGATGACAGTGGCAAGACAGGTTGTAGGAACGAAAGAAGAGGAGGCTTGGCTAGCAAAGGTGGTCATGTTACGTGGATGAAACCTCACAGGAATTTCTATGGAAACAAAAGAAAAATAATGGTTAATGGTTAGAACTAACTATAGTCTATGGTTTTATCTGTCGATTTTCCTTCAATTTAAACCGAATTTTAAGTCTTCTAATTAGATAAAATTACTATCCCTTTAACAAAAACCCCACTTACATGCTTTTATAAGCTCACAGAGAAATTAAGCAAGTATCAAAAATATCATAGAAGCAGCAGCTTATGACCTTCAAACTTCCAGTATAAGCCTATCTGACCAATAAACCCAGGCAAAGAATGTCCCAATTAAATTGGGAAGATATTTTTATTTTATTTTACCAACAATTAGAGAACTCTATTTATCTACCAAAGATTACTTAAGTCACATGAACCTGAAAAGTATTTGTGCTAGTTATTTAATATATGAGCACTCACTCATTTTAAGTTAATTTGATATCATGTGTAGATAATATATAAACATATGTATAGACAGATATATACATGTGTGTAGACACAACATACAACATACACATGCACACATTTATGTATTTTAAAAGCAAAGAGATAGAGGAGTGTAATGTAAAAGAGAGTACTGCTTTAGATTTGAGAGAAATTTGTCCATTTATAACGTATAGAGTTTCATGAGATAAAACAGAGGTTTCTTCCAAAAAGAGGAGTCTGTGTTACCTTTTCTGTTCTCCTTGACAAATCTCAAGCTATTAGAAATTGTTTTGTGTCCCTTCATGTGGCATTGAAGGTGGCAAAAGGAAGGGACAGACAGAAGTAAATAAAAAAACAGACGTGGGCAGTGCATATGGTTAACAGGGATTTAAGTAGAAAAGAATTCAGTCAACTAAAAAGTTTTTACAGAGAGAGAACAGAAGCCTTAACACAACATGTGTGTATGCATATAGAGCCTAAATACCAGTTTTAATTTAGTAAACTTTTGACTATCAAGCTCTTTTTAAAAATCATTTGTAATATTTTATTACCAAATTTTAGCTGGGACACAGAGCTGATGTTTATATCGTTTGAACTTTTTTTAACCAAATTTACCTAAATAACTTACCAAAGCCAGTGGGCCTTAATAAAGGTTATGACTTAACGAAGCACACACAAGGGGCATCTAAAGAGGGGCAAAGCAGTCCTTACAAGATCCAGAACCATTGTAAAGACAGCTCAAAAAAAGGAAAATTTTGTTTGTACAACCCATATTTCTGTCTGGCCATGTTTTCTAGGGTCTCAGCTAAGTGTCTACATACAAAGGCCCCAAATCCCTGTGTTCCTCTACAGACAGAAGACAGGATATCAAAAGTTGTCCAAGTAAGGGGTAAGTATCAATAACAAATGAGTACCCCAAAAGCCAATAATTACACAAATACAAACCAAATTTTATAAATGTTTCTTCTCCTGGGTTAAAGAACCTAAATTTTCAGGGACTGGTTCCCTGGCTGGGAATGAAGCCAAGGCCACAGCAGTGAAAGGGTTGGCATAGCCGGTAGGACCAAAGCTCTGCTCTTCTGGAAGCCACAGTTAAGTGAATCCAAGACCTGATCAGCCCTCTGAAAGTTCACTGAACAATCAACTCACAAAGCACAAATTAATTGGAGAAAAGGCATGCAAAATGCATGAACCTGTATACAGAGAACCGCAGAGTGATTGCCTACTCCCCAAGAGAGTACAGAGGCTTATATAGTGATCTAGTGAGTAGGCTTATGATATAGGGACTAGGGTTCATCAGTGACTGAACTCTAGTCACTAGATCACAAGCTAGAGTGGCCTTTATTGTTGATACCACAGGGAATCCAAAGCAAGAAGTTTGAGGTTACAAAGGATTTTTAATTTCATTTCTGGTCCGATTTTTGCTCTCTGGTTTAGTAAAGAGCATTTTTAAGGCTAGCCATGACCCTATTATGTGTCTTTCTCTTGATTTAATCTTATCAATTGTTTAGACTAAAAGATTTCTAAAATTTCTTTTTAAACTTAAGAGTCTAATTTAAAAAAGCTTTTGGTCACTGATTAATCTTCAGTGGTGTACTTATTCCAATAGCAACTCAATCCAATACACTTTTCAGAGAGGAAGGAATCCTCCTGCCCTCCAGAAAACTCACTCCCAGGAATAGGCTGAGATAGCAAAAAAACTCCCGTTGCCACAGATGGTTAAGAATGGTGTTTGCCTCAGTAACCCACAAATTTGTGGAGGGTTCACCAGTCACAGACTCATCAAGCTGTGACACTCTGTAAGTCCTCCTGGGACTGGACTTTCCCCACAAGAGTTGAGACAACAAAAGGCACTTATGGATGGGACTGACTAAGACAAACTCTCCCAAGAGCTTGACATACTCACAGCAAAAAGTCCCCAGCTCTCAGCCATTTTCAGGCTGGCCGCCTGATGGAACCCAAAAATCATGCCCCCCAAAGGGCAGAGACCAAGAGAGAGTGCTCCCACTTGATCACAAGTCAGGCTCTCAAGGACATAAACAAGACGAGAGGAGACTTTATCTAGTACCCCCTTCATGACAAACAGAAAGACAAAAACAAAAGAAGACTCTTTCTTTTTTTTTTTTTTTTTTTTTTGAGACGGAGCTTCGCTCTCGTTACCCAGGCTGGAGTGCAATGGCGCGATCTCGGCTCACTGCAACCTCCACCTCCTAGGTTCAGGCAATTCTCCTGCCTCAACCTCCTGAGTAGCTGGGATTACAGGCACGCGCCACCATGCCCAGCTAATTTTTTGTATTTTTAGTAGAGGCGGGGTTTCACCTTGTTGACCAGGATGGTCTCGATATCTTGACCTCGTGATCCACCCACCTCGGCCTCCCAAAAAAAGAAGACTCTTTCTGGGGAAAAGGGATCAAACGATTTGAATATTCATACCACAAAGCGCCAAAAAGTAAACCAGACCAAGACTAGTCACACAAATCCTTTTCTCTCTGTAATAAAATTTTTGCAGAGGAAACAATGATTTTTACCATCTGCTCGACCTAATTGCACAGAGAGAGAGGCTGGGAACCTGGCTGGTAAGAAATTCTTACCCTTATGCCTGCTGATCAGGTGCTGGGTTCCCTTTACTATGGCTTCCAAAGGAGCAAAGTGGCTTTGATGATTCTGCTCACAGAGCCAGACTGTCAGGGCCAAGGGAAAATTTCCCCTTTGCCCTCAGAAGCATCACTGAAAAATCAACTCACAAAAAGACAGATTAAATTGGAGAAAAGGCATACAAATTTATTTAGTGTGTATACATAGGAGCCTTTAGAATGAAGATGAAAGCTACCAGGGAAATTGTCCATTTTTATGCTCTGGTTCCACAAAGTATGGACAGCCATGTAGAAATATGATTGGACAAAAAGGGTATGAACTCACCTTAACAGACTGAGCGGAAATGACCGGCAAGCCCTATCTACCTGGATTCTTCTTGGCTTCTGTGACCAGCATTCCTTTCTCCTGGGTACGGGGCAGAGTCCTCTGCAGAATGGGGGTCCTATGACCTACAAGCAAACAAGTAGGTCAGGTGGTTTCTTTATGGCCAGTTTTTACACAGAAAGGCAGAGGAAAAGTTAGAGTAGTGTTTTCAGATTTTGTGGTTGGCTTTGGGGAAAAGGGGTTCTGGTATCTATGCTCTGCCTTGGGGAAAAGGGCCAGTTTCAATGGCTGACCTTTGGAGAGAACAGGACTGAGAGACAGGCAGGCAACAGAGGGTCAGAGAAAAAATTTTGCTTCTGAGGACTTCGTTTTGGGGTGTTGTTTTCTGAGTCCCCAAATCTTGTATATTCCAAAATAGCCAGAAAAGAAGAATTGAAATGTTCCCAACACACAGAAATGGTAAATACTCGAGGTGATGGATACCCCAAAACCCCGACTTGGTGGTTACGTCGTCTAAGCATGTTACAAAATGTCACACGTACTCCATAAATATGTACAAATATTATGTATCAATAAAAACAAAAACAGAATAAGGAATCCTTTCTCTGTGTTTTTGAGATGTATGCAAATCTTTTTAAAACCTAAACAAGCCTCTTGCCAGTTTGCATCCCAGGAATGTCTTTCTTGGAGGCCTTAGATCCATCTCATTGAAATGTGAACACCCAGGAGATGGCCCCCATCTCCCTGTCTCTGTGGGGGTTAGCCTTGGCATTTGGCTCCTCGTTGTAATTTTCTGCTTCTTACAATCAGGAAATCTGAAACATCTTCTTTTTCTCTTTGATAAAGACACCTACATGTTTATAAAATATTGTACCTGCCTGGCTATGTAAAAGGGTGAGATTTCTATCTGTCTTGACAAACTCTTGTGGATTGCCAGTGATGCACATCACAGTCTGGCTTGACGCTTCAACGATAATAAAATAGCTTCATTGTTTTCCTCATTTTGTGGAGCAGATTCACCAGGCTGGCAAAAGATCTTATTTTTAATTATTTTTCCAATCACGACTTATGTTTCTTTGCATTTTTCCAACAGCAATAAACACTTATTGAAGAACTGACTTTCAAGCGATTAATAGTTACTGAATGCCTGCTCTGTCCCAGGTGCTATGCTGAGATGATAGAGACACGAGGAAATTGTCTTTGGCAGCCCCAGACCCATATAAAGCCAGGCTGCTATGACAGCACCCCACCCAGGAGGCCCAGAACGATGACTGAGGCTAGTATTCAAGATTTAAGAGACTTGCATAATCACATATTTAGCAAACCTAAGGGATGGCTGACACTAGCAACTGCAGAATGTATGGTGGATGACATTGCAAATTGTGATAAATTCTAAGACAGCATATAAAAAGGGACGAGGCCAAGCTTGGAGGATTAATGCATTAGCTTGAGTCATATCAGCCATCATTTTTGCAGGTAAAATACATCTGAGTATCAACCATGTTGTAAGGTTCAAGTTAGTGGAGACATCTCTTGGTTTTGCTGTCCAACCTTCATTCCCCCCTTCTTCTGGTATAAGAACCTCCTTTCCACCACTCTCAGACTTGGGTGGGGCTTTCTCCATGAGCAAGCCCAGGACTGAGCACATGGCTCAGGCCTGGATACATAGCTTCACCCCATCCCCTAACCAAGTAACTACAGTGATTTCCTTAAGGATGGGCACAGGACTCAACCTGAATCAACAGGAGTGGCACCAACAAAACCTATATGTTAGCGTTATGATCAAGCTAAAAGCAAGATGGTAGCCTTTTCTATAGCATGAGGGGATCCTGGCTGAGAATGAAGCCACCTTGACTGGGGAGAACCAAGAGATGGAGTGAAACAAAATCCTGATCCTTCATGTGGCACCTAGATACAGCTGTGACTGAAGCCTCTCTCTCTCTCTTTCTCTCTCCCTCCCACTCTGCCGCCTTCCCATATATTTCAACTGTTTAAATCAATTTCCATAACTTGTAACTGAAAGAACCCTGACTTATACTTAGAGAAGCCTTTCTGGTGAAGTGATCTTTGAGCTCAAGGGGCCGATTTGGGGCCAGGAGTTAGAGTAGGGGGTCGTGAGGGGGAAGGAGAGCTCTGGGGAGGAAGTGAGAAATTGGCTTCCCCTGCGTGTCTGGGCCCAAGGTCTTCACCAAATGACTACACAAGTGCAGTGAACTTGCTCTGCCCCTTTGGGTTTTGAATAAACCAAACAAAACGATTTGTCCTCTCCTGAATGTCAGCTTTACTGGGAGCTGAGCTAATGTATCATTGATAAGCCATAAGTAATGGGACAAGCATGATTTCCTATTCAGTCCTGAAGTACAAAGGTATAACGCTAACATTTTAATGAGGCTTTTATGGCCCAGGCTCACTGTTTACACTTGGGAAATGCGGACTGGCTTTCTCAGGAAAGCAGGTTTTTCTTTACTCTTCTTATTTCCCTCCTCCATTTGTCGGCATCCTTTTGAATATTTATATGCATTGTTACGGTGAACACAGATCAAATAAAAGAAAGCAAATAAAAACCATGCCTGCAAGACACTGTTGCTAGTCCTCCCACGGCCTTATCTTCCCTGAATGGAGCAAAGAAAGGTCAGGTGCACCCCCACCACCCACAGACTTCCCACATTTCTGCCTGGTAAGGCCTTTGAAATAAAGACAAGAATGTTGACAGCAGACAAATCTCGTTTCAAAAGTCCTGACTCAAACTGGCTTAAACAGCAATTAAGTTGTGTCTTGGCTCACACAATAAGAGTGCAGACACAGAGCATATTTCAGGGTAGACTCATGCATGGACCAGCCTGTTTGCCCACGGTTCTCTTGGCTTTGCCCTCCTTGGAGTTGGATAACCTTGGGTTGGTGACCGGGTGGCTACAGCAGTTCTGTAGCCTCACATCCACAATTACCCCCAGAAGAACAGAGACTGTGGTATTCTCTTAAGATGTTGACACTTGGTTGGGCACAATGTGGCTCATGCCTGTAGTCTTAGCATTTTGGGAGGCCAAGGCAAGCTGATCACCTGAGGTCAGGAGTCCGAGACCAGCCTGGTCAACATGATCAAACCACGTCTCTACCCAAAATACAAAAGTTAGCTGGGTGTGCCAGCACACACCTCTAGTCTCAGCTACTTGGGAGGCTGAGGTAGGAAAATTGCTTGAACCCGGGAGCCAGAGGTTGCAATGAGACAAGATCATGCCACTGCACTCCAGCCTGGGCAAGAGACTCTGTCTCAAAAAAAAAACAAAAAAAATGTTGTTGACCCTCCTACATCCAAAGGTAGTGTCTGTTGCCTCTTCTTAGACCTGGGTGGGCATTCGTAACTGCCTCAACTAACGGATCAGGTGGACGTGAGGCTGCATGGCTGACTTCCAAGGTTAGATCATAAAAAGAAATACAGCTTAAGCCTGGCTCTCTCCTGGGACACTTGTCCTTGGGACCTGAGGCCAGGTTGTGAGGAAGTCTGGCCACATATGACTGTGTTGGCCAAGAGCCTTGTCAGGCTCCCAGCTGGCAGCTTTAGAATCAACCACCACATGATGCTGTGGGCAGCCAGAATACGCCCCCCCAGAATATCCTTTTTTGGCATATATCAAGTTGATTATTTAGAGAACTCCATATAGGAATAGTTCTGAATGCTGTCCTTTTATGAAAGAAATTTTTATCTATCTCTGATAGTAAACAGCAGATGCAAGCAGAGGTTTTTCTCTGAAGCCCCTTTATCTGCCTAAAGATGGATGAAGGTTTGATACCTTCCCAAGATAGGTTACCACAGGCAGTCACCTATTCTTTTGATGGCTGTTACCTGAGAGACCTTATCTGCATAATAAGATAACCTTTGCTCACAGTGCAGTTACTCCCGTAGTTTGTCACCAGCATCTCCCAGGAGCCTTTAATTCTCTTTCTGTAACTCAAAATACTATGTAAGCTTCTAGATCTCATTGGGTTATTGGGCACTCACTTTCCTGTGATACCTCTGTGCAAGTAAATAAATTGACAGGATTTTTCTCCTCTTACTCTGTCTATTACCTGTTTATTTCAGACCCAAATCTTCAGAGGGCAAAGGGAAAACATTTCCTTTGCCTCTATGATGCCTTTAGATGATTCTACCTTCCAGCTTTCATATCTTCCACCTGGAGCCCCAGACCTCCATGGAGCAGAAACAAACCATCTCTGCTGTGCCTTGTCTAAATTTCTATCCCAGAAAAAAACATAAGAAAAAAATAAAGAATTATAGTTGTTTCAAATCATTAAGTTTTGGAGTAATTTGTTACAGAGTGATAGATAACAAACACAACATAATTTTTTAATTCCGCAAGGTAAAACCTGTTGACAACACAGTCGAATGACAAGCTGGAAACAAATTTTGCAACCGTTATCACAAAAAAAAGATGAATGTTTCTAATATATAAAGAGCTCCAACAACTTAATAAGAAAAAGACCAAGAGCCAAATGGAACAATGGCTAAGGTACATGACTTTACAGAAAATAAAACACAAATGTATCCTAAACATATGAAAACATGCTCATCTTCACTCGTTATTAGAGAAATGCAAAATAAAATCTCACTGAAATACTATTTTTTACCATCAGATTGACAAAAATACAAAAGTTTTATAATATACTCAGTGAGGCTATAAAGAAACAAATACTCCTATGCATTATAAACAGGAGTAGAAATTAGCATAACACCCATGGAAGACAACTTAGCAATAGTTATCCATATTACAAATGCACAGATTTTTTGACTTAGCAATTCAACTTTGGAAACTTTTCTTACAGATGTACTCCCATGTGTATAAATGGATGTATATATGTGTCTGTAGAAGTGATGTGCACGTCTGTAAAAATAATTAAAATATTGCTTTTAATAGCAAACGATCAGGAACAACCTAAATATCCAACAATGGGGAACTAGCTAAAGAAATATGGAATATTATGTAGCTATAAAAAAGAATGAGGAGGTACTTCATATACAGATATGGTACAATCATTCAGATATATTTTTGAGTGAAGAAAAGGGAGTCAGGAAAGTAAAAAAATTGGTTTTTTAAATAACGGGCAAGTCCAGGCACAGTGGCTCACACCTGTAACCCCAGCACTTTGGGAGGCTGAGGTGGATGGATCACTTGAGCCCAGGAATTCCAGACCAGCCTGGGCAACATGGCCAAACCTTGTCTCTACAAAAAAATATAAAAAATTAGGTGGGCATGGTGGTACATGTCTGTGGTTCCAGCTACCTGAAAGGCTGAAGCAAAAGAATCACCTGAGCCTGGGAAGTCAAGGCTGCAGTGAGCCATGATCACACCATTACATTCTAGCCTGGGCAACAGAGAAGACTCTGTCTCAAAAAAATATAAATAAAATAAAATACACAAGGGATAAACTCTTATAAATATAAGCATACACACAATTGTTTTGATATGTATAATATAGTCCTATAAATATAAATTCAAATCTGGTAACATGAGTTACCTCTGGGAAAGAGAACTTGATGCCAAAAGGCAGAAGAAGGAGAAAGATTTTTTAACTTCTTGAATTTTGAACCTCATGACTATATTATCCATATTCCAAAGATATATATATATAT
>NW_022437012.1:1910436-2012493 GCF_009761245.1 Sapajus apella | reverse complement strand
CTTGGACTATAAGTTCAGTGAAGGCTGACCAGTTCACACAGTATATGACATACACATACATATATATATATATAATTTAAACTTTAGAAAACACTTGGCATACCTCATTAATGAGTTAATTCTACAAATATTTTTGAGATCCCAGCATGTGCCAGGTTAGTGTGCAAGGCACTGCATATACTGTGTGAACTGGTCAGCCTTCACTGAACTTATAGTCCAAGAAGACAGATGTCAAAGAGGCAAACCCAGAAGCTATGGTCTGATTGTGCCCCCAAAATTCCCATGTTGAAATCTAACCTGCAAGGTGATAGTATTCAAAAGTTGAGCCTTTTGGGATGTGTTAGATTATGAAGGCAAAGCCCTCATGAATGGGCTGAGTACCCTTATGAAACAGACCTAAGGGAGCTCATTGACCCCTTCCACCACGTGAGGACACAGCAAGAAGTCTCCATCTATGAACCAGAAAGCAGTCCCTTACCAGACACTAAATGTGTGGGTGCCTTGATCTTGGACTTCCCAGTCTGCAGAACCATGAGAAACATATTTCTGCCGTTTGTAAGAAACGCAGTCTAAGGTATTTTGCTACAGCAGCCATAATAGACTAAGACAGCTATGAAGGGAAAGAACACAGTACTGGGAGACAGTACCATAGGGCAGTTAAAGCAGTCACAGACCCACCAGACTCAAGGGGAGGGGACAGGTGTCCTGCCTCCTCATGGGAGCAGTGTCAAAGAATTTGCAGCCAGTTTTCACTTTCTATACCAGGCAAAGGGGAGGTGGGGGAACAAAATGAAGCAGGTGGAGGAGGAGGTGGAGTAAGGAGCCAGCAGCTAGGTCCTGCAAACCTCTAAAAGAGTGTTAAGGATTTTTTTTGCCAGCCACTGTGGCTAGCACTTATAATCCCAGCATACTTGGAAACTAAGGCAGGAGGATAACTTGAGTCCAGGAGTTCAAGGCCAGCCTAGGCAACATAGTGAGACCTTGTCTATACAAAAAGTTTTTTAAAAAATTAGCCAGGCATGGTGTCATGCACCTATAGTCCTAGCTATTCTGGGAGGCTCACTTGAGCCAGGAGTTCAAGGCTGCAGTGAGCTATGATGACGTCGCTGCACTCCAGCCTGGGCAACAGAGCAAGACCCTGTTTCTGTGGGAGAAAAAAAAAGTGTTAAGGATGTTAAGTTTTATTTTCTGTACAATTTGAAGCCACCAAGGAGTTTTAAGCAAGGAAATTAATGGCTCCCCCTGTACTATTGAAGCTTAAAGCTTCCATGCCTTTTATCACACTTGTCTTAGTGCACTCATTTGGCAGATGCTGGGACACCTTTGTGTTCTGCTATTGTGAACTCTAAGTGAAATAAGTGTAGACCACATAAATAAATGGATTAATAATTGATTAAAATTATTAATTTAAAACAGCTATCACTGTAGGGCTCCATCCGTTTAATGATTCTCAAACTTTAATGTGCCTATGAATCTCCTGGGGCATCTCATTAAAATGCAGGTTTTGGTTGAGTAGCCTGAACAAGGTCTGGTGTAGCTCAAAACTCTGCATTCCTGACAAGCACCTGTGTCACAGTTTACACCTTGAGAAGTGAGTGTTCAGAAGTCATTATATGCCAGTTGTTTTCAGCTGGAAGACAGAGAAAATGGAAGGCAAGGACCAAACAGATAGAAGTGAAATGATATTATCCAGGCCCAGGGTCTTTCTGTCTCCTTGTTCTCCTGTCCTTGTCACCTCTTTAACACTCAGACTCCTCATGGCCCCTGATGGCCGCAGCAGTTTCAGAATCACTTCCTGACACTAAGAAGTCCAGAAGGAGAAACCTACTGTATCTATGTGTGTGTTTCTTAGGAGAAAGAAAGTTTTTTCCAGAGGTCCCCAGAAACATTTTCCTGTCCCTGTGACCAGAATGGGGCTACATACCCAGTCCTAAGTAAGTCATGGGCAATGTGGGCAAGGGGATTGGGAATTCCATGATTGGCCTGGATTGCTTTGCTTTGGTTTTTTTTTTTTTGCTTGTTTTGTTATTTTCTTTATTTTGTTTTGTTTTGTTTTGAGACAGGGTCGCTCTCTGTCACCCAGGCTAGAGTGCAGCGGCATTATCATAGCTCACTGCAGCCTCCAACTCCTATGCTTAAGCAATCCTCCCACCTCAGCCTCCCATGTAGCTGAAACTACAGGTGTGAGCCACCACATAGGGCTAATTTTTTAAAAATTTTGTAGAGATGAGGTTTCACTATGTTACCCTGCCTTGTCTCAAACTCCTAGGCTCAAGTGATCCTCTGCCTCAGCATCCCAAAGTGCTGGGGATTACAGGCATGAGCCACCACCCCTGGTCTGGATTAATCAGGATCTGCCGTTAGAACTGGGAACTGGGGAGAAATTTGAGTAAAGCTGTGGTTCCATTCGAAAACAAGTGGAAGTAGGCAACCAGTAGTGTCCACGACACTATAATATTCAATTTGGTTAACTGCTTATATAGAGACCTATGGGCTATCTATATACAATAGGAAATTTGGTAATTTTTCCTAAAAACAATTAAGTACAAATTAAAAAGTGTTACCCCATATCCATTAGGAAGCATATGGAGTCTAAGGCGGGAAAACTGCTTCAGGCCAGGAGTTCAAACCCAGCCGTGGTAACACAGCAAGATTCCCGTCTGTATAAAAAATAAAAAGAAGCATATGAAAACAAATATCTCATGATTTGCACTGGATGGAGAGGTCTGGGACTGTGGGAAACATAGTACCTGTTCTGAAATCTGCAGCTTTGGGGCAACAAAACAGAAAGAACTAAAGCAACCTGCTCTATTAACAAATGAATTGTTTCACCCCTTGGCCAACAGTTACTGAGTAATCAATATGGACAAAGAATTGTGTCAAGGTAGCCGGGCGCGGTGGCTCACGCCTGTAATCCCAGCATTTTTGGGAGGTCAAGGCCGATGGATCACCTGAGGTCAGGAGTTTGAGACCAGCTTGGCCAACATGGCGAAACCCCGTCTCTACTAAAAATACAAAAAATTTACCAGGCGCGGTGGCAGCCGCTTGTAATCCCAGCAACTTGGGAGGCTGAGACAGGAGAACTGCTTGAACGCGGGAGGCGGAGGTTGCAGTGAGCTGAGATTGTGCCACTGCACTCCAGCCTGGGCAACAGGAGCATAACTCCGTCTCAAAGAAAAAAAATGAAAAGAACTTGGGAAGATCCTAAAACAAAGTACAGTTCCCTCCCCTAAGAATTCTGCAGTTTAAGTCACAGACACGAATCATGTTGGGTGCAATATAAAGAGAGATAAAGATGGTGGAACAAAGTGTTAAGGAAGCCCAGAGGAGGAAAAGAGTCCTTCGGGATTGGAGGGTTAGGAGGAGGGTGGGGAGGAGACCTTATCTAGAGCTAGCCTTGAAAGATGGGAAGGTTTTTAGTAATAATAGGGGAGGACAGAGAGGAATTGAAGAATGGGAAGATGAAAAAATGAACATTTCCCATTGGGAAAGAGCAGCGAAGGAATACATGCATCCAGCACAAGCGGCAATGTAGGCAAGACAGGTACCCTCACTGGACCCTTACTATAACCTCTCATCAACATGAGGCCATAAATAACATCAAGCAAGTATCAAAGCCGGACAAGGAGGGAGTGAGACAAGGACAGCTCCAGGGAAAAGAGAGGCCTGAGCTGTCTTTGAAAAAAATAATGTTCATGGATGAGCAGGGTGGAATGGACAGGTTAGGAGGTCGGGGGAGCAGGGGCGGTTTCGTGTTTACAACCCCTAAATATCAGTATCCAGGAAAGAAACAGCTTATTCAATGAATACATTTGCAATGAGTAAAAAAGAGATGGAGGAGGAAACTGTTGATGAAAAGAGACCTAAAAGATACATCAATCTATTCCAATGTGTAAATTGCATTTGAATTCTGATTCAAACTGGAAAACTCTAAAAATAGATATGACATGAGACAATTGAGTACTGGATATTTGAAGATGTTAATAAATTATAATTTTTAAGGTATTGTGGTTATGTTTTTTAAAGAATCCTTATCTTTTGGAGGTATATTTTGAAACACGTGTGGATGAAGCGGTATCTGGGATTTTCTTCAAAATAATGTAAGGAGTCAGGGAAAGACACGAATGAAACAGGATTGGCCAGGATTTGATCATCGTTGCAGCTGGGTGTTGGAGGTCTACTTTACCATTAGGTCAGCCTGTGTGTGTCTGAAATTTACTGTAACAGAAAATGTAAAACAAACTGCAAGAAAGTGGGCGTCTTGAGTGATGCCTGTCAGATGAAGCCCCGCCCACTGGCTCGGGCGGCTCCGCCCCGTCCGTTCTCGCTGCCGCGCTGAGCTCTTGCAGGGTTCCAGTGTGTGGTGTTTCCAACTTTCTCACGTCCCCTAGGGAATCCATTCGCCTCCCAAGCCATAAGTCGCGCTGTTGATTCTTCGCCAGGCCCTGCAAAGTGCTCCGAGCCCCAAGGAGTCACCCGCCGCCTCTGGTCCTGGCCCGCAGCCGCCCGGCTCCCCCGCCCTGGGGCGTTTGGTCCCGCCCGGCCGCTAGCCCTGGGAGCGCGTCCGCGTCGCCATGGCGACGCTCTGAGCGGGCGCTGGCGCCTGCCGAATCCGGCCCGGGAACCACCCCCACGGTGAGTGGCCTGGGACCTGGGGCCAGGGTGGCTCAGGGTCGGCCGCGGGGGCGCTGCAGCTGAGCTCCTGAGGCGGCCGAGCCCCGCACGATGTCCAGCCACAAGTCGGCCGCGGCCGGGGTCCGAGGAGAGGTCGGGCCCAGAGGGTGACAGAAGGATAGGGGGCGGTGCGCGGGCCTCAGCGGGCGTGGAGTGAAAGGTCGCGGAGGGGAGGAGGCGCTTGGCCGGGATGAGAGGGCCTGCCGGGTAGAGGATGGGGCGAGGGGACGAGGATGCTGGGGTGCGACCCGTAGCCAGGCTTACCTGGCGGTGGGCTAGCTGGCGTGTCGGCGGCGTGGAGACGGCCTAGGTCCTGAGTCTGCCTGAAGCACAGGTGATGTGAGGCTTTGGGAGGAGCTGGGCTGCAGGGTGAGCCTGGGGCGGGTGTTGAAGGGCTGGAGGGAAGGGAAGTAGGTGAGGAGGGGCCCTGCAGCCTTCAGCGAGGCTAGGAAAAGTGGTGTGAGGGGAGGGGAGGAGAAAACTTTCTGAAAGTGATTGTTAAGCGCCTCCTTCCCTAGAATCACTGCATGCTGCTAGATGCTGTCTTCTCTGGAGTCTGAAGCTGTGGGCCAAGAAAACATACAAAGATCCACACTATTTAACATTCCATTTCAGGGGCTTCACCGACCAGCCCCATGGCCGGCACAAGGGCCCCAAGTTAAGAGATTTAGCTGTGGAACATATAAAGGAATGTGAGATGTAAAATGTTGTTACAGGGCAATAAATTATTAACACCAAATGAGTAGTAGAAGCAGTGATTGCTAAAGAATTAATATTCTTTATGTGTTGGGATCACCATCAACTTCATGAAGAAAGTGGAACTTAAGATGAGCGTGTTAATGGAAGGCAGGTGGGGACACAGGGTTCAGCATGAACTGAGATTCACAGAGCTCCTGGAATGTCCCCATGTCTACCTGCCTGGCCTGCCTTACACTTCCCCACCTTCTTGCCACCCCCTCCTCATCAACCCCTCCTCATCACCCTGTTAGCAGAGGGATGGAGGGAGGTGACTCTGAAATGCCAGTGTTGTGTCGTCAGTGCCTCCACGTGTTAAAGGCTTCCATAGTCACGTATTCTAAGAAACTCATTTGGAGAAGTCTCTGAAAGAAGAGTCTTATTTTATGTTTACAGCAATATTTTCCAGACTTGTTTGACTGAGAGCCTTTTCCCTTCTCGAACCCCTGCAATGAGCTCAAGAAGCATCTCAAATCTACATCTCAGTAAGAGCTCTTGGGGAGAATCAAGGACCACAAAAGGGTTTGGAGCAGTGGCACGACATTGGGTTGTGATGGATTATGTAAGAAGATTAATGGGGCAGCCATGTGTGGGAATGGTGTGAGAGGAGAGGCAGGGAGGCCATGAGCCACAGTAAAGCACACAGAAATGAGGTACATTTATCAAAGAAAGAGAAAAAAATGTGCATAGTTTCTCATGGATGATTATACTGCTGCCGTTTCCTCCCCAGGACATGACCTTTGGCTCTAAAAAGAAGATTCCATTTTTCATGATAAAATGGCAGTGGTGAAAACCCCCAGCAGAGGACTGAAAAATGCTAAAGAACCCTTTAATAATGCATCGCCCCACCTCTTGAAGAACCTAGTGGAGGAGCCCAAGAAGAGAAGAGAAGTGCCTAATCACCTCCTAGAATCAAGTAAGTGTCTAAAAGACAGATTTGCTTTACAACTCATATCTTCCCAGGCGAGCCAAAGTCCAGAAAGCATAATAGAATTTTTAGAGCTGATTTAGCTATCTCATTTTATAGGCTTATACTAACTTTTACTACTAAGAATGGTAGTTCTGTTTAGATCCATCTGCTTAACTGGTCGATTTTTGTGGGGTATGTAAATTCATCAAGTTCTGTTGCTTCTACTTCCTCTAATGTCTTTCCTGTCTGCTCCCCCTGTCTTCTTTCTCCTGTTCAGCAGGCCACTGGCACTCCTCCCCAGCCACATTACCCTCCTGTCACTTTGCTTTCCAAAATCCTGGCTGGCTCTTATCCCTAATCTGCTCAAACTCCCAACAGTCCCCCTTGCATACAGAATAAAGTCACAATTCCTGATCTGAATCTGCCCACCCAGCACCATCCCCATTGCCATGCCCCACTCATTTCTAGCTCTGGCTACGTGAGGTTCCTTCCTGCCCTTTGGACCACACGCATTTTAGACCTTTCTGCCTTTTCATGCATGTATTATGTGGCCAAGAAATCCTGGGAAATCCTATAGCTATTATGGAAAAGGATAATCATTTTGCCTGCATTTTTCCCATTCAATCCACACAACAGTATGCCATGAGGTATTACATAATACTCTTACTGTTTATTTAACTTTTATTATTTGATTTCGTCTAATTAGAAATACAATGTGATGTAGAGTAATATTAAAACTTGAAGCTCTGAAGAGTTATCATCTGAATGGTAAGTCTCAAACTGCTTTTGGTATAATGTCAATGTCCCTTTTAAACGGCTGAGCTCACAAAAGTGTCCAGGTCTACAAGAATTTTCCCAGCTCTTTATTTACATTTACGTTTTACTCTTGAAGAAGGTGAAACTCAAAGAGACAACATGATTTCCCCAACATGGTATACCTAGTAAGTGGTGAGCTGGTGCTCAGCCACCGGAGCCCTGGGTCCAGCTCTTGACCAACATGCTTGGTTGCCCTCCACTCATCTTTCAAAGCACATCTCAAATGTTAGAACATAATATTGTATTTGGATATGGTTCATTTGTCATTGTAGAACGTGTCAAGTGAAAATTGGTATACTTGACCATTTCTGAGCATTAGCAGAAAAATACCAGTTTTATATCTACCTTGTGGCTCTAAAATAAAATCTTTAAACATTAAAAAAAAAATACAGAATAGGCTGCATGCAGTGGCTCATGCCTGTAATCCCAGTATTTTGGGAGGCCAAAGCAGTCGGATCATTTGAGATCAGGAGTTTGAGACCAGCCTAGCCAACATGGCGAAACCCCAACTCTACAAACATACCGAAATTAGCCAGACGTGGTAGCAGGCGCCTGTAATCTCAGCTACTTGGGAGGCTGAGGCAGGAGAATCACTTGAACCCAGGAAGCTGAGGTTGCAGTGAGCCACGATTACGCTACTCCAGCCTGGGCTGCAGAGCGAGACCCTCCCTCTCAAGTAAATAAATAATTTAAAAATTACAGAATACGGTAATTTCAGTGCTTAAAGATGACCAAATAATCACCTATAGAGATCATCAGTTCCCCTGCCACACCAACCTTAACCCATTCTAGCTGTTCAGTTTGGTCCAAGTTAATGTCAGTGACAGCTCACCTGGCAAGAAGAAAAAAACACCAAATATTTCCCACCCACTTCACATGTATCCTAGAATCATAATGATCAAAGGGATGGGGTGAGGGGTCTGTGCCTCACAAGATTTGGATGCAGGTGAAACTCCATCAGAGTCAAAAGGTTATTTGTAAGAAGGTGGACAGTACATTCATGAGGAAGGTAGATGACTGGTTGGAATCAGACAGACCTGGCCTTGATTTTTGTTTCGTTTGTTTGTTTTTTGTTTTCTTGAGACAGAGTATTGTTCTGTTGTCCAGGTTGGAGAACGGTGGTACAATCACAGCTCACTGCAGCCTCCATCTCCTGGGCTCAAGTGATGCTTGCACCTCAGCCTCCCATGTAGCTGGGACCATAAGCGCGCACCACCACACCCAGCTAATTTTAAAATTTTTTATAGAGACGTGATCTCACTCTGTTGCCTAGGCTGATCTCAAACTCCTCTGCTCAAGCGATCCTCCTATCTCAGCCTCCCAAAATGCTGGGATTACTGGTGTGAGCCACCAGGCCTGGCTTTTATTTTTGATTACCAGCTGCGGGCAAGTTGCTTAACCTTGTTAAGTCATACCTCCTTCATCTGTAAAGTAGAAATAATACCTACCTCATAGGGCTGGAGTGAGGATTATAAACAAATGTGTGCATAGCACTTCCTGGCACAAAGCACTTCCATATAGTGGGTTCTCAGTACCTCCTCCACACGTCTTCTCCTGCCTAAATAAGAGCTGGGAAAATTCTTGTAGACCTAGACACTTTTGTAAGCTCAGCTCTTTAAAAGGGACGTTGACATTACACCAAAAGCAGTTTGAGACTTACTGTTCAGAGTAATAACTCTTCAGAGTTTTAAGTTTTAATATTACTCTACATCACATTGTAATTCTAATCAGAGGAAATCAAATAATAAAAGTTAAATACACAGTAACAAAATTAAGTGTGTGGTGTTTGGATACTTTGAGCTGCGTATTCATTATGTAATAAGTCATCCAGTGCTAGGCAGAGCATAGACAGGCCATGTGCTTTTTAGGAGCTGACATTTTATGACAAAGAGGTGTACAAAATGTGTGAAGAGCAAATTATTTTAGTAGGCAACCAACAGTCTACCTGAATTTGTATTTTAATGAGAGTATCTCCCAAGTAATGTTTAAAAATAGAGGAGTTCAGTTTATTTAGAACAGATCATTAATCTTGTTGACAGCTAGATCCAATACCTGCAACTTTCATATGCTTCAAATGCCCTAAATCAAAGAAAGCTATGTTAATAAGGATCAACTGTAATTTAATATTTTCTTTGATATCTCATGATGTGCTTATTTACATTGTTTTTATAGAGGTTTATGCAAAACTTGTAAAAAATAAGGTCATACAGGCAAAACCTGGCATAATACATTTTGGAGGCTATCAAGTAGAAAAACAACACCAACAGATTCTGGTAGGTACTTTTTAAATGGGATAATTAATCATCATAATGAAATGACACAAATGTTCTGTACTTATATTATTTTCTTATCTAAGTAACAGCATAATCAGCCATAGTGCAAGTATAAATTGGGCCAGAAGGGTAGTTCTATGATGAGAAACTCTAAGGTTGCATCAGTGTCTTGGACAAGTTATTTTACCTTCTGCTAAAGCCTCCCCCTATACTCTTTCCAGATAGGTGTCATTGCTGAGTGAGTCTTAGGGACCAGGTTCTGTGCTTTGTGATTTACATAATTTAATTTCATCCCATGCTAGCTCTGTGGAAGCTGCATTATTACTCTCATTATAGATAGATAGATAGATAGATAGATAGATAGATAGATAGATAGATAGATAAGGAAACAGAGATTCCAAAAAGTTAAATAATTTATTCAAGGACACAGAGCTGCTAAGTGTCAGAGGCAGAATTTGGCTCTTGGGCTACCTTTCTTCAGATCACTCTTGCTCCAGGCCTGTAGCACCAGGAAGAGGGGCGTCCCTTTCCTATGAAGCTCCAGCCAGGGCTTTCTTTTACATGCTTGGGTCAGATGCCCATGCCTAATCAGTCACTCTGGCCAGAGAGGATTTGTCTAGGTCCAGGGAGGTAGGGGTCAGCCCCAATAAACAGGCTCCTGAAGAGACAGCTGAAAGGCTGGACTGCAAAGTAGCCAAAACCTATACCAACTGCGGTTTAGCACAGAGCCACACCGAGGCCCAGCCCTTCCTGGGTCCCCTTCATTGACCTAGATGTTGACTGGGGTGGGCTCTGCCATACTACATGGTCCCACCTAAGTATCCTGTGCATAAATAGACCTGAACCACCTCAGTGGCTTCACCATGATCCCGTAGTCATGTCTGGCAGGACTTCTCAGAACTACTCCAGCTGGGCCCTAGATCCAGGCCAGCCTGGCCCCATGTGGTGTTGGGGAGGGGTGGAGGTGGGCTCTCTTTACATGCGCCCTCTGAGACTCTGCCTTTGTATGTGATGCCCCACTTCTAGCCCTGTCCTCAGCCACCACAAGACTCTACTTTTAGAGTAGAGCATTCTTAAAAGCCGTATCTTAAGGTAGATCATTTTAAGAAAGTTGTAATTGTCACGTTCGATTGTTTAGAGTAAGGCAAAACACTGGAGGAAACTGACAAACAGTAAAGCTATTGGGAAGGAAATTTCTGTGAGGCAGACCCCAAAGAACAGAGGAGAACACGGTTTCCATGAATCCTTACACAATGAAGTAAGTAGCGTGAATAGATCAGGAGAGGAACTTGTTAGGTGCCAAGTATTTTCTCTTAGGAAAAGGGTTAGGATTTGAAACTGTTAATAGTAACTTCACCCATCAACCTCCAAGGTCACATTTTTTACAACACAGCATCAAAGGCCAAAGTTAATGATTCATTTTGAAATCTACTGTTCCTGGTTATAAGATTTGCTGTCTATGTTGCGGTAGGATAGATCTAAAATAATTATGACTCATAATTGCTCACTGTTTATAAATGAAATACATGCCAGAAGCTAAAATAAAATTTTATTACTTGCTCATTATGCTTTCTTTCTTTTCTTATTGTTTTATTATCATTTATTACCATAAATTTACCCAATTACAGTATGTATACAATTCAATAATTTTTAGTATATTCTCAGAGTTATGAAACCATTGCCACAATCTAAGTTGAGAACATTCGATTGTTGTGAAAAGAAAGCCCACATCCACTTTCAGTCACTTCTCATCCCCCATTCCCATCCCACTCCCACCCGGGGCAATCACTCACCCAGTTTCTGTCTCTACAGGTTTGCCTCTTCCTGGACATTTCGTATGAATGCAATCATACAATACACGATATCTTGTGACTGACTTATTTCACTTAGCATAGTGTTTTCCAGGCTCATCCAACTTATAGCATGTAGCAGTATCTCATCTGCTTTTATGGCTGAGCAGCATTCCATTGTGTGGATAGATCACATTTGGCTTGCTTTTGTGGACGTATTTTCAGTTTTCTTAGAGATATACATAGGAGGAGCATCGTTGGGTTGTACGGTTTATTAGCTTCCTGTAGCTGCCATAACAAATTACCACAAATTTAGAACATTAAAGAAATAACTAACAAAGTCAAAAAGCCTTACTCCTGTGTATTCTTCTAAGAGTGTTATAGCTTTAGCTTTCATATTTAGGCCTGTAGTTTATTTTGAGTTCATTTTTATGTATTGTGTGAGGTAGGGGTTCAACTTCAATCTTTCACGTGTTCTACTGTTACTTATTGAAATGACTATTCTTGACTCTCCATTGAATAGTCTTGACACTGTTGCTGAAAATCAATTTACTGTAAATGTAAAGGTTTATTTCTGAACCCTCAGTTCTACTCCATTGATCTATACGCCTACACTTACGGAAGTACCACACTTGATTACTGCAGCTTGTGGTAAGTTTTGAAATCAGGAAGTGGGAGTTCTCCAGTTTTGTTCTTTTTCAAGACCATGTTGGCTATTCTGGGTTCCTTGCAATTCCAAATTAATTTTAGCATCAGTTTTCAATTTCTGCAAAAATATTTTGGAGATTTTGATGGGAATTGCATTGAATCTATAGATCAGTTTGGGGAATATTGCAACCTTAAGAATATTAAGTCACAGTTCTTTTTTATAATAAATGTTTTATAACTTTTGCCACTAGCCTTAGGATATTTTCCACCTGTGTGGGTTTAGAAAAGGAGGGCTCACCCTCCTTAAAATAGACTCTCCTCAAGATTACATAGTCATAATTAACTTGCTAAGAGTCCCGTGGTTTCAAGAAATATTGAGGTTTTTTTACATGATGGCAACTATTAGAGTTAATAATTAACTGGTAAGTTTAAAAGTTGCTATTCCAAAAAAAATTAAGAACGTAACATTTTTGGGTCATAACGTAGCTTTTGGAAACTGGCCTCTTTTATTTTTTTTGCTTAGCATAATGTTAGTGATTCCAATAATGTTACTAAACTTAAAATTATTTTAGCCTCCTCAGAATTTTAATCATATTATTGCATACTTTACTATTTATTTATTTATTTAATTCATCTCTTTTTTATCATTGATCATTTATCAGAATATCCTTTTGTTTTCTCTAATGAAGTTGTAATATCTGGTTGATGTTACCTTGTTTCTAATAGAGTTAAGGGTTTTCTTCTGTTTAATTACACATACAGTTGGTGAGAGTCCCCATTATATGCCAAACAAAAGTGTTGAAGCATTATGGGAAATGCTAAAGTAAACAAAATCTAGGAGCTTTCCAAGTAGCAGAAAGGGTTTCAAAACCACCAAACAACTTGAACATGAGACCAGGCAAGCAAGGTGGCATGAGGAAGTGAGAAGAAAATGTTCTGTGGAGAAAATGTACCCTCTCGCTTCCATAGGAGGGTGTTAAAAAGGCGTGTGGAGGAGAGGCCATTGGGGACAGCCCAAAGCCAAGTAGGAAGTGGGGAGAAGGCATTCGGGGCCCAGAGGAAGACACGCGGGGGCTCGAGTTGAGCCACGGCGTATTTGGAGGCTGGTTTGCCTGGATGGCAGGGCTCTGGAGTGGGTAATGGAGAGGGTAGGACATGTGGGTTGGGAAAAGAATATAAACATAAGGAGTGTGCATGTGATTCAGAAAGCAGCGGGAAGTTAAGGAAGTATTTTTGAGCAGGGTTATGACACACTTGAGGAAGATCAGCTTAGTGGAATTTTAGAGGATGGATGTTGTTCTCAACCCTTTCTTTCTTTAGCATCCTCTAGGTAGACATCAATGAGAGAAACTAAATACTAAGGAATAATATTTTGTCAGGTCGGATTGAGCTTTGGCAGGTTGCAGCCATTGCAATGTCTAAGATTGCTTTGTCCTCCCAAGAATCAATTTTCACTTTCTTCCCTTGTGTGATTTCACCTCCATTGAGAATGCGTGGGGAGCAAGGGAGTATGGTTTAGTTATTGAAAAAGATATGAAGCCTGAGCTCAGTTTCATTCTGCTGCAGAATGGAGGCATGTCTGTCTTTCATATTGCTGTTTCCCCAGCATCTGGTGCAGTGCCTGACCTGCAGAAGGCACCCAACAAACACTTGTGAGTGAAGGATGTGGAATTCACTTTATTATAAGAGTTGTGAGTTTCTTAGAATAGTGGCAGAGGCTTACCAATTCCAAGTAAATACAATGTAAAGTCTGGGTGACATACTGCTTCTATCAGACATTAAATCAAACAGAAATAGATAAGAGTGATTTCATCTCAATAACATTCTGGGAAATCTTACGAAAGCCAGTCCCCAGTTTCTACCAGCAAAGTGAAGCGGAAGCCTAAGGCAATTACCTTGAAATTCTTGCCAAACAAGGGGGAGAATCCAGCAACTGCTTTTTTCTTGGTTTTGCTACAGGAAACTGCAAACTGTCCAAGAATGAAATGACTGACTGTGTGTTTAAAACCACAATAAATTGTTCATTAACATTCGAGATCAATCCAGATCTGGTTAAAAGATCTGAAACATTTTCCTTTCACTCATATTGAAATCAGTTTTTCAGCATACCTTAAAATTTGAAATAAGGGTCCTTGGTTTTCTCAAAACCAAGACCCCTTAAATTTGTTTTTACCTTTGTGAAGTGATTTGGTCTGGGAAATAATTATTAATACTCCATCTGCTGGGCACAGTGACTCACACCTGTAATCCCAGCACTTTGGGAGGCCAAGACGGGCAAATCATGAGGTCAGGAGATCGCGACCATTCTGGCCAACATGGTGAAACCCCATCTCTACTAAAATACAAAAATAAAAAATAAAAAAAATTAGCCGGGCGTGGTGGCACACACCTGTAGTCCCACCTACTCGGGAGGCTGAGGCACAGAATCACTTGAACCCAAGAGGCAGAGGTTGGAGTAAGCCAAGATTGTGCCACTGCATTCCAGCCTGGCAGCAGACTGAGACTCTGTCTCAAAAAACAAAACAAAACAAAATAAAACCACATCAATTTTCCTTCAAGACAACCAATGTTGCAGTTGCCAGCCCAAAACAAAATTGTCAGCCTAAAAAGTCTTATCTTAAATAAATGAACAGTTTCTTCTGGCTTTCTCAAATAATATTTGTTTTTACATTAGTTTACATTAGAGACCCATTGTATTATAGCCTTAGAGACCCGCGAGATCTTCTTGCATCTCAAAATCATGGCCATGATTCCCAATGGCTTCTCCTTAGTGTGTGGGGATGGGAGAATTAAAGCCACGGTGTAAACATAGTACATTTTTCTAGAGCATCAATTTTATGCTTACATTTTAGAGAAATGCAATATAGAGCAAAATTTTAGAGCAAATGCATGACCAAGATGCATTTTAAAATAAAACACTTTAAAGAACTTAACAAGGCTGCTTGAATTTTGTCCCCAGATCCCCCATGTATAAACCTTCTCTGAGAAGCTGTGGCGCTGAACTTGCAGGCTGAAGTGTTGTGTTTGAAGGTTAGCCCCCATCCACTCCAAGCCAAGGCTTCACTGGAGGGCAGGTTCTGCCGTTCCCTCTAGAAGGGGAAGAATAGACTCTCCTAAGGAGACACAGAAGGGAGCTTGAAGCAGCATGGGATTGGGAGTGAGGAGAGCTGTGAACCCTCTTGGGGAAATTCCTACAAATCCTGAGTAATGGCTGTTAAACTTATGATTACCTGATGTGTGGTTGATGGGTTTTGTAGGGTTTTTGTGGAGCCGGAAGCAGTTCTGAAAAACTCTAGAAAGGGCTGAATTTCACATTGGAGTAAATATGGTGCTCTGTGGGGGCAGCACTGAGAAAACGGGGACCCCCAGGGTCAGCAGAAGGTCAGCTCCCAGGGGAACAGAGATCCTGGAGGGACTAGGAGGTCTACTGACCCAAAACTGAAGCACAGGGTAGGATTTTAGGTGATTTTATGCTACCTGAGAGTAACACTGGGTTACCTGTGTTTTGTTATGTTTTCAAATAAACGTTTCATATTAACTTAACATCCACTTTCTAAGCATCTTATTCATTTTCCCAAGGTTGGTTTTTTCTTTGGATGATGATTATTTTTTCCAGTTTTAGTTATAAAAGGAAAGGCAGGACTGCCATTTTATCCCTGAAGGGATATTATTTATAACGATCTAAAAATAAAACTGATCTGCTGATAAAGTATAAAAAGCAAGGTAGGGAATGCAGGCTGGGCGCCGAGATGCGCTGAACCATGAGACAGCAGGATGTAGTAGAAAGAGCCCTAGCCCAGAGCCGGAGACCGGGCTCTATGCCCTGGTCCTCCACTCACCCTGTAGCATGCACAGTACGAGGCCACTCACTGTGTCTTCATGAAATAAGATTGCACAAAATGGCCTCTGCGGTCCTCCTGGCTCAGACAAATTTTGATAGGACACAGAACATGGATGATTATGGGAGGCAAGGAGCACTTGCAACCAAAAATTGAGAACTGCAAAATTAATACAATCTTCCTATTTTGGAAGTCAGTCTTTCGGATGTTGACTTTGTTTTCTAAAGTGTAGAGACTGAACTGTTCATTTTTTGCTATAATTTGTCATGTTTCATTGTTGTTTTAAGTTCATTGAAAAAGTTCATTGGCACGATGTCCCCTGGAATTGTCTTAGGCATTATTTGGTTGAAACATCCCTGCCCGCACCATCACTATGGTCTGCTGACTGCCTTCTCTGCCATCTGCCACGTGGATCACAGCTCACTGCAGCCTCAAACTCCTGGGCTCAAGTGATCCTCCCATTTCTGCCTCTTGAGTAACTGGGGTTACAGGTGTCAGCCACTGCACCCAGCTCTCCAGGCCTGCAGTCTCCACTAGTCTCCATTTCACTTCAGATCTCAAGCAGAAGCTGAACATTTTCTTCCTGTTCCTGAACTCCTATTAACTAAATATCTACATTTTTGTTTGAGTTTGTTGTTTCTTATTTCTCTGTTGATCCAAATGAACAATTCCAGATCAAGAATCTTTTAAAGGTAGACGTGGGAAACTATAGTCATAATGTATCTTTTACTGGCACAAATTGGTTCTATGTTGTTTTATTCTTTAAGAAAATCATCTAGTATTTTCTTTTTTTTTTTTTTTTTGAGTCGGAGTTTCGCTCTTGTTGCCTAGGCTGGAGTGCAATGGTACTGTCTCGGCTCCCTGCAACCTCCACCTCCCAGTTTCAAGCGATTCTCCTGCCTCAGCCTCCTGAGTAGCTGGGATTACAGGCACCTGCCATCACCTCTGGCTAATTTTTATATTATTGGTAGAGACAGGATTTCACCATGTTGGCCAGGCTGGTCTCAAACTCCTGACCTCAGGTGATCCGCCTGCCTCAGCCTCCCAAAGTGCTGGGATTACAGGTGTGAGCCACCATGCCTGGCCTTCTTATTGCTAATTTTTTACTCACTTGACAACATAGATATCATGTCATGAATTCTAGCCTGCCCCCTTCATGTTCAAATGGGTAGTGGTTAGATTTGGATTTGCTCTGACACACTCAGGTTGGAGGAAAGGTCAGGTCTCTTTTTTTGTCCATAGGTGCTGACTGGATCTCCAGTCTTGGGAGTTTAGGGTCCTGTCTTCCTTGGGACCATTCAGGAATACTGGAAAACGGACCCAACCCAGTAGCTTCAAGAACAGATCTCTGTTCTGGTCTTCTGCCATAATGTCATTTGTTGGAAACTGACCTAAGCCAGTGAGTTTATTTCTAGTTGGCAGGCAGATATTGATAGTCTGACCCTGACAGCATGTGGGAGTCATAGGTCCACTCCTCAGCAGCCTTGCTGCAGGTGGTCTGCTGCAGTGAACAGGTCTGAGAAGACATTCTGCCACACACATGAACCCTCACTAGCAAGCACGCAAAAACATCATGGTGTTTGTAATCTCACAAAGTCCCAGCTATAGCTCCTGGTGGCGAGGCTTTGCTGGCAGCAGATGTGACAACTGGCTGACTGAATAGTAAAGTGCAGAGCATGGGGGCCTAAGGGAGTCTGGGGCCCTTGAATGTCATTCTAAAGGATATTGGTTTTTTGTGCACACTAGATTCCCATATCCCTTTTGTTCAAGAGTGGAAATGCCTGGATGATATTTCTAGTTATCCATAGATTCTGAGTATCCTTTGTGCTAAGATAGAAGACTCTCCTGCAGGGACTTAGGTGGCATGACTGAAACACTCTGGTGGCTGCCTCTGGAGTGTAGATGCTGAGTCAGGATCCTTCAGTGCTCACAAAGCACTCCTAGAGTGCAGATTGCTGATTTCCTCTAAGCTCAGCCACTCCCAGGGTATATATTAAAACCAGTTCATACACCCGTGTTTGTTGCAGTGTTCTTACTGAATTACTTTCAAGTAATGACAGACGATAGAACCACTTCTGCTTCCAGTTCTTCCTGGACTCCAGCTTGAAGACTTCACAGCCCTCCCCCAGTGAGAAGCATAGGGACAGAGCTCTTTGATAAGGCTTCCAGGCCTGGGGCTGAGTGGCCCATCCTCAGGCAGGTCCTGTCACCCCAGGGCTCTGAGTGTGATGGACTCAGTGCATCTCTCCTCCCAGTCTCTCTCAGAAAGGCAACTCTCTGTGTCTGGGCCCTGAGAACCCATACCGTCACCGAGACTGCCCATTGGAGTGCAGGGCCCCTTGGAGGCCAAGAGAGGCCTGGGAAACTTTTTGTTTAGGCTTTTAACATGTTTTGTGAGAAACAGAAGGTATACCAAATCAGGGCCACAAAAATTCTAGTGCTTTAAGAATGTTCGCACGTAACAAACCAGAACTTTTTAAACACTGCATGGCCAGACACAGTGACTTACACCTGTTATCCCAGCACTTTCAGAGGCCGAGGTGAGAAGTTTGAGCCCAGGAGTTTGAGGCCAGTCTGGACAACATAGTGAGACCCCATCTCTACAAAAAATTTTTTAAAAATTAGCTGGGTACGATGGTGCACACCTATAATTCCAGCTACTCAGGAGCAAAGGCAGGAGGTTTGTTTGAACCCAGGAGTTCGAGGCTTCAGTGAGCTATGATTGTGCTACTGCACTACAGCCTGAGCGACACAGAAAGAGCCTATCTCAAAAATAAAAACCACCACCAACAACAAAAAAACATGCAAACACAGTGTACCCTCATCAGGAGAGAATGTCTAAAGTCTAATTTAGAGCCTTGAAGAATGTCAGGCCCTGAGCAACGGGCCATCCAAGCCCCTGTGACAGGCCCAGCCTCTGAACTAGACTTCAGAAATCAAAGGTCTTTTAACCTTCCCCAGGCCCAGCCAAAGCCCAGAGCCCCAGAATTCAAAGTTCCTGAGTCCCTTTCAAACACAGGAAGGAAAAACACCTCTTTCCTCAGAGACCCAGCTGACGTATCCATCCGATGATTCTGCCTCAGTCACAGGAGCCACCTTCTCCCGTCACTGCCAGAGAATTCCCACCCTCGAGTTCCTTTTCATCTGCCCCAGGCATGGATTGGAGGCTGTCTTAGCCACGCTCTTTTTCCTAACTTTCTGATGGCCCCTAAACCAGTGGCATGTAATTAGAGACCCTGTAGGAGTTCGTACCTGACTTCTTAACTCGATTGAATCACAGGACTAAACTGGGTTCAACAACAAGCACTGGCAGGAACATTCAGGACTGTGGGGAGGGGCTCTAAAGGATGCTATGTCTCAGACTGTGGTGGGGGCGGGTACTGCAGGCTTTGGTATTGTTCCTAAGGGGGAAGGTGGGTACATGGGCACGTTTTGTAATTATTGAAATGGTGTATGTTGTGTTTATTCTTTAAACGGTGTATGATGTAGTTCACATCTTTTAAAAAGTTAAAAAATACAGGACATCTCCTCAAATCCTTTTAGAAATAGATGAAGTCTACATAAATGAGATGAATATGCAAATAACTAAAGTCATGTATTTCCTCTAAATACTTCTTTTTCTCTCCCAGCACCTGATCAATATTTCCAATGAAGACACAAGTGTTCATATTTTACCCCCGCAAACCAAATACTTTGAGATCAATTATGTAAGAAAGGTAAGCGTCACTGGTTACCTGTCCTCCCACAGTGTTTTGCTGGGTTGTGGTTGTCTACGTCTCAGGCCTGTGTGGGGTGGGTGTGCGGTGTGTTGTCACCCCCGGTGCTGCTCTCTGTGCAGTCCAGGGTTTGTCCCAACAAGAGCCCACCTGTCTTCCAGGAACACCGCCTGGTCCCTGGCTTGTCCCTCACGGTCACCGTTACATTTTCTCCAGATGAGTGGCGATACTACTATGACTGCATCCGCATTCACTGTAAGGTGGGTCTCTTACAATTGCTTTTTGTCCTTTTTTTTTTTTTTTTTTTTTTTTTGATGGTGGTTTAAAACTTATATTCTCTAGGGTGGAAGAAAGAGAGATGGAGTGACCACTGAGAGCTTTCTTGGCCCAGTGCCGGGTGTTCCCGGGGTCACCAGTGTGACTGGCACACAAGGCTTGTTGCCCAGTAACATGGCCCCAGCTGGGAAAGTGTTAGACTGCAGAGGACCTGGACAGAGTCAGGAGATGCGGTTTGCTGCAGGCTTCCCACTGCCCTGTGCCTAAAGCCTCATCTATCATGTGGTGCTGGCAGTTGGTGAAGCCCTTTTCAAATAACTTTAACATACTCCCTGAAGTGTAGGTTGAAAAATTAACAGCAATCCGAATTGTGATTATAAACACCAGCTACTGGCCTATGCCTGGGAAAGTCTGCAGAGGCAGCCCTGGTGCAGGGGATGGGGGTGGTTCTGGGAGGTGGGAACTGTTTGAGTTCTTCTGATACCTCCTTCCTAGGTCACCTAATTCATCCTTTGGCCTCCAGCCAGAGCTGCTGTCATTCCTTCCCTTAAAGCTGTCCTCTCTGCCCCTTGCTTTGCTGTGCAATCCAGACTTAATCTTCAGCTTGAGAAGCCCTTAGGTTAACTAAATTCTTGATATTTCAAAACCAAAACAGAAAGTATACATGAGTAACAAATGAGTTTCTACTTTTTTTCTTTTCAAGCAATGCTTTTATTTCTTACAATCTGTACAATAAGGTGACTTACCTTGAAAGCATTTCACTTTTTCTTTCCAAAAAAGTTATAAAAATTTGCAAAGTTAACTTATAAATTGCGTATTGTCTCTGACCCACATCATCTTAGAGCTGCATTTCCATAGGGAGAGAAAGAACCTCACACCCAACATACCCACAATAGTATTTTAGATCAAGAAGCACATTTCCTTAAGACTATGGTAGACCATTATTATTTTTTGGAGTTTCCATTAAAATAAAAACAAAATCAGAATATTGCTTCCAGAAGAAATGTTCTGCACTAAACAAGAAAAATCCCTTGAACAGGCATTGTATAAATTGCCAGGGTGCATTTCCTGCTACTCCCAAATAATGCTAATAATAATACCTCACTTTTGTGCAATTCTTTGGACTTTTTAACGCCATCATCTGCTTTAATTCTTTAAAATGCCTTTAAGGAAAGATGTGATTATCTCCATTTTGCAAAGTGAGAAACTATGCCTGGAGAGATTAGAGGTCCTTCTGAAGGTTAACGTCATATGAGACAAGAAGACGCTTTCTGTGCCCTCATGCCAATGCGTTGTCTTCCATTCTGTGCTATCTGGATCAGATGATTCTGTGCTGGTTTCTCTTTTTCTTGGGCCACTAAAGATTGTGTCTCCTTATAATTTTCTGAAATAGAAGCAGATAGATTACTGTCTTCATATCTCTCAGAGGCATCATTATCTTTGGCTTCTTTGGGTAATAGTGAACCTCATTTCAATAAAGAGTACGTAAAATTTTCTATACTTTGTTTATGGCTAAGAAAGCTCAATATTTCTGATGTTGTAGTTAAGCACTGAAGTTTCTTAAGGACATATTTTTTAAGTGATAGAAAACAAGAGAAGAAATAAAGCATCTACAAGTTTGTCTAAAAGTTGTGGTCTTCAGAATGTTAAACTTGACTTTTTCTGGTTAATTTCAGGGAGATGACACTTTGCTCGTTCCTATTCATGCCTATCCAGTCATGAACTCACTGGACTTTCCTTCATTTATAAATCTGTCAAATGTTCTACTTGGTGAGAGGTGAGCTACCAAAATATATAGAATGTAAAAAATTAAGAGATACTCATATAAAAACTTAGACTTGTGTTTTTCCTAATGGAAATGCATCCTTCCACCTGAAATAGACTGGACTTGTCATTGTAAAAGGCAAAAAAAAAAAAAAATCAAAAACAAAAACCAAACATGAATCAAAATATCATAAGCAAGAAAGGAAATGTATTGGTTCAATTAACTGAAAGGTGCCAGCCAGGTAGATCTTCAGGTGCCTCTGGATCTGGGGATTTAAACCAGGTTGCAGGAGCCTGACTCTTCCCATATGTCAGTTCCACTGTCTTGCGCTTCATTCTCAACAGTCCCCTTCACGGAGGCAAGACAGCCTCCAGAAACTCCAGACACTAGCCTGGGGAGGGGGTGATTGGAGAGGGTGGAGGGGTTGGGGGCATTCAAGCAAAATCCCAGGACTGAGGCTTATCAGACCAACTTGGATTATATACCCATCCACTATCCAATCTGCTTTTAGATGAAGGCAAAGGCAACAGAATTTCACTACAGAAGCCAAGGCTCAGATTCCCTCCTTCTTTTTGGGAAAATGGTGAATGATTCCAGTGTAATTTAAGGAGCATCTTGTTCTTTCAGTAAATACTGAATGTCAACTACCAGGCATAGTGCTGTCTGTCCCTAGATGGATATTGAGCTGTTAGACATTGATATATAGTTGCCCTTTGATATCCATAGAGGATTGATTGGTTCCAGAACCCCCTGCAAGGTCCATGGATACTCAAGTCCCTTATATCAAATGTCATAGGCTGGGCTTGGTGGCTCATGCCTGTTATCCGAGCACTGTAGGAGGCTGAGGCAGGAGGATCACTTGAGCTCAGGACTATGAGACCAGCCTGAACAACAAAAAAAGATCCGATCTCTACAAAATAAAAATTAAAAAGTTAGCCAGGTATGGTGGTGTGTGCCTGTAATCCCAGCTACTCGGGAGGTTGAGGCAGGAGGTTCGCTAGGGTCCAGGAGTTTGAGGCTGCAATGGGCTGTGATCACACCACTACACTCCAGCCTGGGTGACAAAGCAAGACCCTGTCTCTAAAAAAATAAAAAATAAAATAGCATAATATTTGCATACAACCTATATGCACATTCTCCTGTATACTTCAAATTATCTCTAGATTACTTGTAATGCTGAAATAATGTAAACACTATGTAAATAGTTGTCATACTGTATAATTTAAGAAATAATGACAAGGAAAAAAGCCTATACACGTTCAGTGCAGACATAGCCATCCATTGCTTTTTCAAATATTTTTAATCTGTGGTTGGTTGAATCCATGGATATGAAACTCACAAATACAGAGGGCTGGGTTTATAATGGCCATGCCAGTTGTTAAGTATTTAAATACTTCTGTACAGGTTGGAAAATATATACTGTCCTGAGTCCTCCATCCCTCCACCCTACCTACCTGGATGCTTCCCTGCTCCCACCTGCCTCCTCCCAGTGGTTCAGCAGCTAAGGAGTTAGTACGTAGAAGCTTGGGAGTGGAGGGGGACTTCTGCAAGACCTGGCTCCAGCTTGATTGATTGCTGTCTGTGAAGTGCTGATGGGTTGATACTGTGAATATCACTCATGGTGAAAAGAAGACTAAATAAACTCTCCAGTTCTGGAGGCCTCAGAGTCTAATAGGGATAGGACCACATCATCAATTAATCATTCTAGTTACTAAGTACAACTCATACAGGAGGTGACAGCTGGGTTATCCTCCTAGGACCCCTTGGGCTGGAGGCAAGAGGATGGCACTGCAGGCAGAGAAAGAGCCTCGACAAAGGCATGATGGCAGCAGAGAGCATGGACTCTATCTTGAGACCACTGGGGGTGAATGGTCACTAGGGGATTCTAATCCGCTTAGTAGCTGACAAATGCTAGATCCCTCTAGATATAGGGCCAACAGGTGGATAAAGACTGTAGGCTCCAGCAGGCTTATGGAGGGGAAACCAAGGCCTAAGGACCCTGTAGGTAGCACTGAGCAGGGGACTGCAGGCTGCTAATGACCAGGTAGATTGAGTGAGAAAGAGCGGCCACAGAAGCCCTTTGGTGGTGGTGGAGGTTTATGGACCATGCATATGAGCTTTGAGGCCCTTCTTTTTTAGCACAAACTGCTGTCCTTGAGTGGAACTCCAAAGTTTAGATCTAGAACAACTTTCCTGGTTCAGTTGATGTTTGGTCTTCTTCTCTGCCTCCTCCAGAGTGAGCTAGTAAGCTTCTCACTCACTATCTCTGCTTACTTTTGTTTTAAAAAGGCTCTTTAAAAATTGTAAAATAAATAATACATATAAAAGAATCTGTAATGATTTGCACAGTTTAAATAATAACAATGAATACTGGTTTTAAGGCATAAAATATGACCATTACCTTCACAATCAGTCTTGTGAATCTTGTAATAACCATTCCCTGAGTTTACTTAAACAGTTTTGAATTGTGCATATGCACCCCTAAATCATACATTGTTTAGCCTTGCCAGTTTTTGATCTTTACATAAATGGAATCCTGCTGTGTAAGTTCTTTTGTAACCTGCGTTTTTCATTCAACATTATGTTTTTGTGGTTCAGCCACATTAGTGTACAGAGTTGTAGCTCGCTGCTCTATTGTGTCCGCTGTGTGAATTCACCACAATTTTTTATCCACTCTACTACTGATGGACCTATGGGTAGTTTCCACTGTTTTATTTTGTTTTGTTTTTGCTATGCTGAACGCTGCTGGGGTACATCCTTGTAAAGTACATGGCTCCTGGGCACGTGTTCTAGAACTTCTCCGGCATATATACCTACATGGGAATTGCAGGTCACGGCTCAGGCTGGGTTACTATGTAATGACAGTCTGTTTTCTGAAATGGTTGCCGGCCTTTACACACCCACCTGCGATGTGTGAGGATTTCTGTTTCTCCCGCATCATTGCTGACAATGGGGCTGATCTGACTTCTGCATTTTTGGTGACTTTTACATTCGTGGCCCCATGCTCTTCCGTTCTCTATTTATTTTCCAAAAAAAATTCTGCAAGAACTCCACCCCAGTACCTCCTCTCTTCCGCTCGCCAACCCTTCCTGTGTTCACTCGCTCCTCCTCATATTAAATGATCTGTACAGGGACCCCGAGAGTTTAAAAAGGTGAATCCTTCCCTGCAGAGCCCACTCACTGTCTGAATTTTGAAAACGGATATTTCCTTTGAGTGGCCAAAGAAAGCGGTTTTTATCAACGTTGAAGTGGCAGGAAATAACTAACTCTATTGTTCATTAATTCTTTTTCATTTTCTTCTTTTTCCCCCTCCACAAATCACTTTTTGTTTGGATCATAAGCCAGGGTTATGAGTTGAGAACAATGGTTTATAAAACTGGTGAAAATAATATGCCTAATAATGCAGACTTCAGTCTTGGGTTTTTAAAACAAAAATCTACCAACCTCCGTAGAGGCTATTCCCTAGCTACTTTGTACATAACACCCTTCATTTGTAACCAGAATGAAACGTTCAGCTAAACAGTTTATTTAACTGACTCACTGTATATAATGATGTGATATTTTTAAAAAAATCTTTCAAAAGAAAAACTGTTTTTCTCCAAACATTCTGGCAGCAGGCATTGCCTTCCAAGACGTTATGCCCTTAATGCAATGGCTTCTATCAACTTTTAACCACTCAAACTGTCCTATGCTACATTCAATCCAAAATGTGTGGTAACAGAACAGGGGGTGGCTACTGGAAAAGGCTTTCATCTAAAACCTTTTCTGTTAATCCTAGGCTGCCTTGGGGTTGAAGGTATCATTTGGGTGGGTTTTTGTTTTTCTGTTTGTTTGTTTGTTGTGTTTTTTGTTGTTATTGTTGTTGTTGTTTTGAGATGGAGTCTTACTCTGTCACCCAGGCTGGAGTGCAGTGGCGCTATCTTGGCTCACTACAGCCTCCGTCTCCCTGCTTCAGCCTCCTGAGTAGATGGGACTACAGGCACACACTGCCATGCCTGGCTATTTTTTTGTATTTTTAGTAGAGACAGGGTTTCACCATGTTGGCTAGGATGGTCTTGATCTCCTGACTTCGTGATCCCCCTGCCTTGGTCTCTCAAAGTGCTGAGATTACAGGCATGAGCCACCACGCTCGGCCTGGGTGGGTCCTTCATCAGTATTCATTCATTCCGTCAGTCAACAAACCTTTATTGAATGCCTGCCATGTGCCAGGCACAGTGTTAGGTTCTGAGGATTCAGAGACGATCAAGACCTGGTACCATGATTAAATAGACAGTTTCCCTTCCTAAGTCAGTATATGCTGAGAAGGGGTGACTACCCGGCTTGGTTGAGATGAGCTGGGGGCAGGTAGGATTTAAAGCCCAGGCAACACTTCCAGGAGGAGAACATGCCTGCACTGAGTTTGGAAATTTGACTAGAAATTATCCAGCAAAAGGAGGATATGGAGTAGAAAAGAAGAGGGGGTGTTCCAGGAATCATCATCTGTAGAAAATTTTTAAACAATCAACTCTACTAAAAGTGAGTTGGCTTTTACATATTACCATGCACTAACAATTCTTAATATTGCCAATGATCAAGTACTCCGCCCTGCAAGGGCAGACTTGCTCCCAGCCACCGCCTCTGATACGTGAGAAGCTACCACTTTAAATGCCAATCTTGCCTGTGGTCTCCAAGCTTGCCACTCTCATTTTTGTTCGTGTCACAGCACTTTGTTTCCTGTGAGACCCATCGAGCCATCCCACTCTGTGATGACTGCTGTCCAGCCTTGCTCCTTCTCTGCCTTAGCATGAGCATCTCCCAGCCCCTCCTGACATGAGGACCCCCTACATGGCTCCATTCCTTTCTGCAGGCGCAGCTTGTCAGATCAATTATGGGCCTAGAAATGTGCACCTCTGAGCGCTACCCCTCTGCACGTGTCCCAGCTACCTGGTGGCTTCTGGGTCCTACCTCACTGGTCTCTCCTACCTGCACACCGCACTCAGGGGCAGCTCCTGGGGCAGCACCTCTTTTGGATGAACTATCTACTTGACATGGGTCTTTCAGAGATGGGATCTCTGACTCTGCTTCCAGGGTTTTTTTTTCTTCTAAGTTTTAGATTTTGTTTTTATTGTACTGTATTAAAATACACATAGAATAAAATTTATCATCTTAACCATTTTTATGACGATTTATCTTACCATAATAGGGCCTGGAGTTTTTTGAAGACTTTATATTCTTAGGGCAGTTTTTAAGTCACAGCAAAATTGAAAGAAGTATACAGAGATTTCCCATATCTCCCTGCCCCACGCATGCAGAGCTTCTCCTTATCAACAACCGCCACCCAAGTGGCATATTTATTACAGTCAATGAACCTACACTGACACATCATTATCACCTAAAGTCCATAGTTTAGGGTTCACTCTTGGTGCTGTATATCCTGTGGGTCTGGACAAATGTATGGCATGTGTCCACCATTATAGTATCACACAGAGTATTTTCACTGCTCTAAAAATCTCATGCTTCACCTATTCATTTCTCTCCAACCCCTACAACCCCTGGCAACTGCTAATTTTTTTTTTTTTTTTACCGTCACCATAGTTTTTCAGAATATCATATAGTTCAAATCATATAGTATTTAGTCTTTTTCTGATAAGTGCTTTCACTTGGAAATATGCATTTAAGGTTCCTCCATATCTTTTTAGAGCTTGGTAGCTGATTTCTTTTCAGTGCTGTATAATATTTCATAGTCTAGGTGTACTACAGTTTATTTATTCATGCACCTACTGAATGGTGTCTTGGTGGCTTCTAAGTTTTGATAATTGTGAATAAAACTGCATCAAACATCCATGCACAGGTTTTTGTGTGGACATAAGTTTTCAATTCCTTTGGATAGATACCAAAGAACATGATTATTGGATTGTGTGGTAAGAGTATGTTTAGTTTTAAAAGAAGCTGCCGAATTACCTTTCAAAGTATCTATAGTGACCCACTCTGATGATTTCTTTTCATTGGTGCAGTTAGATTACTGATGTTGAGAGTGATTATTGATATCGTTAACATTTACCATATTTGTTAGTTTTGTATTTGTTGCCATTGTACTTTTGTTTCTCTTTTTGTCTTCCACTATTTATCTTCCTGTGGTTTTAACCACATATTTTATGTGATTCCATTTACTCTCTCTTTTTTATAACATATCAGTTATATTTCTTTGTTTACTTTTTTTAGTGGTTGCCCTAGAGTTTGTAATATGTATTTACAACTAATCCTAGCCACTTTAAGATAATATTGTACTGCTTCACAGATAGTGTGAGTACCTTATAATAGCAAAATAATCCTAATTTCTCCCTCTCCTTTCATGTATAATTGCTGTCACCTATTTCATTTATACATGAGCATTATGTATACACATATATGTGAATATTTGTACATATAAGAAATATACACAAGAGCACACAATTGAAATCATTGTTGCTATTATCCTGAACAAACTGTTAGCTGTTAGATCAATTAAAAATAAAAATATAGAAGTTTTAATTTTACCTTCATTTATTCCTTCTTCAGTGTTCTTTATTTTTATTTTTATTTTTAGTTCTGTGATACATGTGCAGAATGCATAGGTTTGTTACATAGGTAAATGTGTGCCATGGTGGTTTGCTGTACCTATCAACCCACCATCTATGTATTAAGCCAAGCATGCATTAACTATTTATCCTGATGCTCTCCCTCCCCACCGCCCAGCCCTGACAGGCCCCACTGTGTGTTATTCCCCTCCCTGTGTCCATGTGTTCTCATTGTTCAGTTCCCACTTGTATGTGAGAACATGCAGTGTTTGATTTTCTGTTCCTGTGTCAGTTTGCTGAGGATGATGGCTTCCAGCTCCATCCATGTTTCTGCAAAGGACATGATCTCATTCCTTTTTTCATGGCTGCATAGTATCCCATGGTGTATATGTGCCACATTTTCTTTATCCAGCCTGTCATTGATGGGCATTTGGGTTGATTCCATGTCTTTGTTCTTCTGCATAATGCCACAATGATTGTTCTTTCTTTCTTTATGTAAGTCCAAGTTTTGACCCAAATCATGTCAAGTTTCTCTAAAGAACTTATTTTAACATTTCTTGTAAGGCAGGTCCACTGGCAACACATTCCCTTCATTGTTTTTGTCTGAGAAAGTTTTCATTTCCCCTTCACTTTTGAAGGATAATTTCACAGGGCACAGAATTCTGAGGCAGTGGTTTTTTTCTCTCAACACTTTAAATATTTCACCCTGCTGTCTTCTTGGTTCCATGGTTTCTAAGGATAAGTCAGATGCAGTTCTTATCTCTGCATCTGGTATTTTTCTTCTGACTTCTTTCAATATTTTTTTCTCTCTCTTTGGTTTTCTGTAGTTTGAAGACAATATGCCTAAGCATAAAGTTTTCTTTGCCTTTTTTTCTTTTCTTTTCTTTTCTTTTCCTTTCTTTTCTTTTGCATATATCCTCTTTGGTTTGGTGTCTGACATCAATGTATGGAAATTATCAGTCATTATTTTAAATATTTCTTCTAGTCCTTTCTTTCTTTCTTCTCCATCTGGTATTCCCATTACATGCATATTATACCTTTTGTACTTGTCCGACAGTTTTTGGATATTCTGTTTTTGTTTTTGTTTTTCAGTCTTTTTTCCTCTTTATTTTTCTGTTCTAGAAGTTTCTATTGATATATCCTCAAACTAAGAGGTTCTTTCCTTAGCTGTGTCCAATCTGCTATTAAGTCTTTCAAAGGTATTCTTGATTCTGTTATTATGTTTTTAATCACTAGAATTTCCTTTTGGGTCTTCTTTTTTTTTTTTTTTTTTTAGAAAAAGGTCTCCCTCTGTCTCCAGGCACCAGGTTGGAGTGCAGTGGCCCGATCTCGGCTCACTGCAACCTCCGCCTCCTGGGTTCAAGCAATTCTCCTGCCTCAGCCTCCCAAGTAGCTGGGACTACAAGCACGCGCCACCATGCCCAGCTAATTTTTGTATTTTAGTAGAGATGGGGTTTCACCATGTTGGCTAGGATGGTCTCAATCTCTTGACCTCATGATCTGCCCGCCTCAGCCTCCCAAAGTGCTGGAATTACAGGCGTGAGCCACTGCGCCTGGCCCCTTTTGGTTCTTCTTTAGGATTTCCATCTCTCTGCTTACATTTCCCATCTGTTCTTGCAGGCTGTCTACTTACCCATAGAGCCCTTAGCATATTAACCATAGTTGTTTTAAATTCCCTGTCTTATAATTTTGGCATTTCTGCCACGTCTGGTTCTGATGCTTCCTTTGTCTCTTCAAACTTTTTTTTTGCCTTTTAGTATGTCTTGTAATTTTACCTTGATAGCCAGACATCATGTACTGAGTGAAAGGAACTGCTGTAAACAGACTCTTATAATGTGTTGGTAAAGTCAGAGCAGGGGGGTATTCTACAGTCTTATGGTTAAGTCTCAGTCTTTCAGAGAGCCTGCACCTCCGGACTGTGAACTTCACAAGTACTTCTTAGTTGTCCCCCACCCGCTTATGTGAGACAGAATGACTAGTGGGTTAGAGCTGAGAATTTTCAGAAGACTAGAGCTAGCCAGAACTGGGTATTTCTCTTTCTGATTTCACAGCATGAACAAAGACACATTTGTACTTTCCAAAAAGTCTTATCCAGGTATAATTCACATATTATACAGTTTGCTAATTTAAAATGCATGATTCACTCTTTTTTAGTATATACAACTGTCACCACATGCAAGTTTAGAACGTTTTTATAACCCCAGAAAGAAACCCATACCCACTACCCATATCCCACCCTCAAACAGCATCAGGCAAACCCAAATTTGCTTTCCATTTCCATAAATTTGCCTATTCTGGACATTTTATATAAATGAACGACAGACTTGCATCACCATACCGGGCTAACTTTTTGTATTTTTTGGTGGAGATGGGGTTTCACCATGTTGGCTAGGCTGGTCTCGAACTCCTGAGCTCAAGAGAGCCACCTGTCTCGGCCTCCCAAAGTGCTGGGATTACAGACATGAACCATCACACCCAGCCTAACAACCACTTTTACAGCTAAAAAAGGAATCCTGTACATGATGAGAAAGCACAAAGCTGATGGGGGACCATAAATTCAGCAAAAGTTGAATTCAGAAGGGTTTGTTTTCCCTTTCACATAGACTCAATTTGGACAGAATTGTCAGAGGTTGTAGGATTTGTGTTTAATACCACTAATTCTGTTTCTTACTTTGGGGTTGCCCCTTACTTCAGGGATGCTGTTGCAGTCTGGGTAGAGCCTCTCTTAGGGTAGGATGAGACCTCAGCACATTTTCCACGAGGTCCTGAAGTGGACTGGTATATATTCATCAGCTGCATTTTCAGTGGCTGGATTTGATGGTTGTAAATTTTCCTTACTGAGATAAAATTCTATGTGGACACTTGCAAGCCACCTATAAACAACTTTGGTGGCTTAAGATCTGGTAAAATGTATTTTGACAGCCTCTGTAAAATAACAGAATGTTGCATTCCAGTTTCTGTCCAACATTTCTAAGTCAAACACAGCATCTATGGGGTACAGAGGACTCTCGGTTCTCTTTCCCTTCTGTAGGTTGAAACTGTGCTTTATAAGTAGATATCCTAACATTATGGCTTGTTAAAATTTGTAATCATTCAATATCTTAAAGAGTATTGTAGATAAAATATAATCTCAGTCTTCCTATATCTAAGTAAATATGAATATGCTTTTATTAGACACTGAAATTTTCTATTTTTCCATTCCCATGGTTCTAAAAAGATTCATGTTAATTAATTCATCATGCTCTGTAGTTTCTGCAGCAGCATCTTCCTGGTACCAGATAACAAGTCAAAACTTGCAGATCCAGTCAGTTGACCAGTTGCTCTCCCATCAACTCATTTTCCTTGCACCAAGCTGACTTTGTTAACCAATTGGTTAGTATGCTCCAGAGAAACCTGCCTGAAAGTCACCTGGGGAAGAGATGAGAAATCCAGGAGAGGATCCACTGTGGATCTGGTAGCTGAAGATCTGGTAAAATGATGCCATGGGCAAGGCAGCCATGGGCTCCCACAGCAAGTGGAGCATGTACTCATCCCAGGGCTGTAGAAGCCGTGTAGGCTGCAGGGCCACATTAACAACACTTGCAGAACAGGTTCCTGGAGACTCCATTCCAAAGCCAGGATACTTTAGCTTCTTGAAGTTTTATGTCATGAGTTCGGAAATTTACCGAAGGATGCTTTTCCTTACTTAGCGAATCTCATGGCTCCTTTTAGAAAGCATGGGAACAGCCAAGGTTCCAGAATATGATGTTTGAGTACAACCAAATTCTCTCACTGCCCCTGGAGCCTAAAGCATCTGGGCCACATGGGAATGTGCATTCTTAAGCTAGTGCTGAGAAGGAAGATTGATGGTGAGAGTTTGCCCCCACATAGACAATAACCAGTCTTGAATTGTGCCACTAAAGAGCCTCTAGGAGAGGGGGCCGAGAACCAGCTGAAACTGGGTTAGAATGCAGATGTCTGGGGAAGAAGGTCAAATTGATGTTCATAAGTGTTTTTCGAAGCCCTCCCTACTTGAAGAGAAAAAATTCACTTTTTTCAGCTTGTCAAGGGAAACACTGCTTACTCGTATGAGAGACTCATTTTATGTGCCCCAAGCTTGAAGTTGACGGGAAGGAGCGCAGCATTTTATGAAAGCATCTGACTAAGGTGACTTGAGCTCATGACACAGTCGTTCTTTATTTTCACCCCTACTTGAGTGTAGGAATCCGTAGTAAGCTTATATTTCAAATTGATATTTGGATAAAACAATTCTTGTCATTTAAGAACAGCCTAGCTGGGTGCACCTGTAGTGTCATCTACTCAGGGGGCTGAGGCAGGGGGATCCCTTGAGTCCAGGAGTTCGAGGATGTAGTGAGCTCTGATGGGGCCACTGCACTCCAGCCCGGGCAGCAGAGTGAGACCTCATCCCTAAAAAGTAAAGAATTTTTTAAAAGCCCAACTGTTTATTATATGAAAAATTCTTCCATACGTTGTTGTGTAAAAATTCTTTAATATACCTTTGCTGACGTAATATCAATCTAGTTACTCATCTTGACCCAGTCTCTTTCATGAATTTTAGTAGGAAAAGGAAATCATCCAACCTCAAAACTATAGGGATCTGTAATGCAATAACAAAAGGGCATACATACTTCTTCTTTTCATTTAGCAGAAGTGGATGCCGCCTTGAGATGGTCAACAAAGGGAACTTTTCAGTGAAAGATATGGGTTATTCTTTTCAAAATTTTCTCACAAAATGTTAAATTCTAGACTTGTGGTTCCTAGAGAAAGCAAGGGGTAGACTGAAAATCTAAAATGAAGAAAGCCAATGTTGACCTTAAAAAAGCCTAGCTTGAAAACTGTAATACTCTGCTGTCCTCTCTTAGACTATGTGCAAATGGGTAAATTGGTTTGCATGAGGCCAAGGGGTGGAGTGGTACAAATTTAGGAACAACGTCTAAAGCAGATGAATGTTGTGCCAAGGCAGTGGTGACAGGTGGAACCTTTTTTGTTTAGGGTTTTCTGTCTAGTCTGTATAAATTCTTGGAATGATTCATTACATTAAAAGCATGTACACATTGTGGCTTCTGTGAAACTACCAGGCTAGTATCAGCACTAAGAAGTAAGAAACTTTAAACTACTATTAGAAAAAGTGTTCATGGATGAATTCCCAATTCTAATATTTAAGAATATAACATAGGGAATTTCAGTGTCTACCCACAGTACATTCCTGGAAGGAGCAAAGGTGACAATTGTGGATGGTTTTTGGCCCTGGAGAGACACCCCTGCACTTTCTGGGTGCTCTTCCTTCTTTCCTGATTAATACAGCTGTCAAGCCTCACACCTAAACACTGCACAAGTGGCCACCTTTGGTCATTGCTGCTGCAACAGCAGCACAGATTTGTAGGATCTGCACACACACGCATGCACACACATACTCACATACATGCACTTTTAATGTAGTTTCTAGCATGTGATTACGTAATGCCTGTCAAAAATGTTTAGAATAGAGTAACTACCAACCCGTTCACTGAATGGTGACTATAATTTCTTAAATAATTTTTCAAATTAAATCTGTCCCAATTTTCTCACCCCAGATTCTTATATACTGCAATTTCAAAACTACAAGTATTTGAATTTAAGTTGCTTTCTTTTTAAAAAAAAAAAAATGGATGTCTTACTCCAGCACCAAGTGAGCTTCTTGTTTTAATTATTGCTGGTGGGTAAGCCTTCGGGACCAGTGAACTGGCAGCTGGGGATCCTGCCGGCTGTTTCAGGCCAAACATTATTATGGTTCATTTAGCTCTGAGGACGCGTGTTTGAAGATAGTCAACATGTGGTTTCTTCTGCCTCCTACTCTAAGAGAAAAGAATAGCAGCAGTTTTTAGTGTGTACTCTTATCTTTCCCCAATAAATGCTATATTTTTCTCAACAAAAAAAGATATTAGTCTGCAGGATGCTTTTCATCTCCCTTCACATCCACCTTAGCTGCCTCCTTACCCTAGACCACAGCTTTCACTCCTGCTGCCAGCCGGCCCTGTTCTCCAGCCCCAGCCACAGGCCCTGCTACCACCTCCAGTTGGCCCCCCGAATCTCCTTCCTCACCCCACCTTCCTCCACATTATCTGCAACTCTGGTGAGGTATAAAGAGCTATTTTCAAATGCGTTATATTAATACTTTCATCTGAAATGAAGTTAATATTTAATTTTTAATAGGCGTTTTATACTGTACGATTTCATTCATACAAAGTACTTAGAGTAGTCAAATTCATAGAGACAGAAAATGAAATGGTGGTTGCCTGGGGCTGTGGGGAAGCAGAATGGGGAGTTGGTGTTTAATGAATACAGTATTTCAGTTTTGCAAGATGAAAACATTTTGTGGGTGGATGATGATAGTTTCACAACAGCATGACTGTGCTTAGTGCCACTGAATGGTGCACTTAAAATGGTTAAAATAGCCGATTTTACATTATATATATTTTACCACAGCCGTTTTAAAAACCTGTGTTTTTGAAATACGAATAGGGCACATATGATCTTACAGATGACAGATGTCATGTCATCTCGAGCACCTCTAACTTGTTCTGAATTCAGTTCCCATCCCGCCCCCAGAGAAATGCCTTAACTTCTTTTACCAAGTATGAAGAGGTGGCCTTATTTAACTCAGGTTGTTCCCTAGTGTTTTCAGAATTCTTCCTCGTCTTAAACTGCTGGGACAGAGTTGAAGGTGGAGGGGTGGGAGCAGCTTTACCAATAGGTGGACGAAGTCAGGTTGAAGAGGGAACTGAGCTAAGGGCTCGGAAATCAGAGGTTAGGCCGGGAGAGAAGCCATCAGGCTCCCTTGACTCTTTCATTCCACGGACTTTTGTTTTTAACCTTAAAGTTTTATTTGATAATTTTAACTTCATTTCTTTTTCTTCAGCTTCTATTTTAGGTTCAGGGATACATGCACACGTTAGTTACATAGGTAAACCCGTTTCACAGGGGTTTGCTATACACATCGTTTCATCACCGGGGTACTGCGCCTGGTACCTAATACCCAGCAGTCGTTGTTTCTGTCCGTCTCCCTCCTCTCACCCTCCACACTCCAGGAGGCCCCAGTGTGTGGTGTCCACATGTTCTCATCATTCAGCTTTCGCTTATAAGTGAGAACATGCAGTATTTGGTTTTCTGTTCCTGCATTACTTTGCTATTTGATTCCCTTTACCTCTAATACTGGTCTAAGCTTAATCTAAAATGAAGGTGGTGTTTAATTCTCTAAGTGTGAAAAATAAGTAAGTGCTAGTTACTTGAACATTTCTTTATGTAAATTTGTGATTATCTTTATTTGACTATATCATCAGAGATTATGGGTCTACCGTTCTTCTGGTCTGAGGCCCCAATCCCAGTGAGATTATGTCTTTGAAAATAAGATAAGCAAAGTTAGCACATTAGCAGATCCATTTTTTTTTCCTGCTTCTTATGCCTATGTGTCAAAAAAAAAAAGAAAAGAAGCAACACATGAAAGTTCAAAAGGACATAAATTGTCTTAGGTAAAAGAGCATTCTTTGAAAGTTGAAATCTGTATTACCCTCAGCTCTTTATAGCTCTTCAAATTGTTGCCCGTTTCTTTGGCGATTGAGGTCTAATCAGACAGCTAATATTGTGCCTTATTTCCTTCTATTTTTATTGATCACATTCTGAATACAGCAATTTATATCTACAGCTTAAAGGAAAGCAACTACCAGTTCCCCGATCTCCTTCCACCTCTCTCTGTGTGTGCCGGTGCTCGAGAGGAGGCTGCTAACATTTTATAAAAGGTCTTGGCATTTGCCTCAGCTCTGGCTGCCATAGCAGATTCCCATAGACTGGGAGGCTTAAAGAACAGACTCTTCTCACAGTTCTAGGCTGGATAGTGTGAGATCAGGGGCTAGCATGGCTGAGCTCTGGCGAGGGCCCTCTTACGGCTTTCCTCACATGGGGTGGTGGGGAGGGGCTCCAGTCCCTTCCTCTTCCTAAAAGGACACAAATCCCATTGGGGGTGCCAACCTCATGACCTCATCTAAACCTAATCACCTTCCTAAGTCCCCACCTCCATCATGGGAATTGGGGCTTTGACATATGAATTTTGAGGGGACACACACAGTCCATAGTGGAATGTTATAGTCCTTTTTTGATGGCTGCTTATTAGAAGAAATGCCCTCTGAAAAGCTTAACAAACAAGGCACAGAGGGATCAGTTTCAAAGAGAGCAGCAGTAGGGAAGGGGACTGCAATGCAGACAATGCAATGCCAGGAGCTACAGGTATTGATCGACTTACCACCTATGCAACTTACGACCATTCGACTTTACGACCACAATCACTAGCCACGACTTCTCCGCGTCTGGCAGCGCAAACGTTGCCCAGCTGGGCGTACGACAGTGAGGACCGGCTTCCAGCAGCACTACCATCTCCGCGTACACCATTTCAACTGTACATATAGCCTACTCAACTTATGACCAAATCGTGTTACGACCAGTCCGCGGTCCCGACCGTGGTCGTAAGTCGAGCACTAGCTGTATTCTGTAGTATTACAGATCTATGAGAGGAGCTGTAGTATAGCAGATAAGAGCTCAGGCTCTAGAGACCTGGCTTGAAACTGCACTTCACCACTTATTAACCACGTGACCTTGGACCGCTCTATAGATCAGTTTATGTGTCCATAAAATCAGGATAGGGATAGTACTTACCTCATAGGCTTGTTAAGAGAGTTAGATGAGATATAAGCACAATAGCTGGTACATATTAAGAGATAGTACAAAAACAAAGACTTCAACAGATGCCGGAGAGGATGTGGAGGAAAAGGAACACTTTTACACTGTTGGTGGGAGTGTAAATTAGCTCAACCATTATGGAAGACAGTGTGGCAATTCCTCAAGGATCTAGAAATAGAAATTCCATTTGACCCAGCAATACCATTACTGGGTATATGCCCCAAGAATTACAAATCATTCTATTATAAAGACACATGCACACATATGTTTGTTGCGGCACTGTTTACAATAGCAAAGACCTGGACCCGACCTAAGTACCCATCAGTGATAGATTGGACAAAGAAAATGTGGCACACCTACACCATGGAATACTATGCAGCCATAAAAAAAATGAGTTTGTGCCCTTTATAGAGACATGGATGAATCTAGAAACCATCATTCTCAGCAAACTGACACAAGAACAGAAAACCAAACACCACGTTTTCACTCATAGGTGGGTGATGAACAATGAGAACACTTGGGCACACGGAAGGGAACAACACTCACTGGGATGGGTGGAGGGGAGGGGAAGGGAGGGACAGTGAGGGACAGGGAGGTTGGGGAGGGATAACACCAGGAGAAATGCCTGATGTAGGTGACAGGGTGGGGATGGAGACAGCAAACCACCATGACATGTATGTACCTATGCAACAATCCTGCAGGATGCAGGATGTACACATGTAACCCAGATCCTAAAGTACAATTAAAAAAATTGCCAAATTAAGATTGCATCCAGAAATGGGGTCAAGTAATCATTTGCTGAAGAAGAAATGAAGCAGGAAAGAGAAAATGTTCTTTGGTTTCCTTTTTCTGTATAAAAACCACCCTGAAAGTAGTAGCTTAACATATTATAACAAGGGTCATTTATTTTGTTCATGGATCTATAACCTGGGTATGGCCTGATGGGGAATGCTCCTCTCTGCTCCATGCACAATCAGCTAGGGCTGCTCAACTGGGAGCTGAAAAACCCATTTCCAAGGTGCTCCACTCACATACCGGCTATTGTACAGAATCTCAGATGGCCTAAGGGCTGGGAGTCTGGTTCTGTCCTCGTAGGTCTCTCCACATGCTGCTTGGGCTTCCTTACAACATGGTGAGAAGGTTCTAGAGTAAGCATCCCAAGAGAAATGGAAGATAACAGTTGCTTAGGCCCTGGCCTTAAGAAACAAGTACAGCATCATTTCCACTGTATTCTATTAGTTAAGTAGTCCTAGAGCCCAGAATCAAGGAAGGACACATAGACCCCACCTCTAAATGGAAAGAATGTCAAAGAGTTTGCAGACTTATTTAAAACCTGCCACAATGTGTTACCCCAAAGCTTGCCCAGGCTCTGTATTATTTCATGAATCTTCTGTACCTTCAAAGGGGAAAGAATGGCACACAGATATATCATTGTTGTCCACATCCTTTGATCTGTGAATGATTGTCATATCAATGAGCAGTTGACAATGGAAAAGTCCTACTAAATTGATTTAACCCTAAAATGAGATCATTGAGCCTATTAACTCCAGGTTTCCCTTGGTATTGATACCACCACATGTTGTTGTCTATGTTATAGTTTACCTCATCCATACATCTCTATGGAAAGGCTTTCTTTTATCTTGATATTTCCCTCAAATTTCATACAAGTATAACTAATGATTAATTTATTGTGCCTTCTGAATCTAGTCATCATGGAAAAAGTTATCATTTGTCATGCTTGTTGTCAGTTAACCTTCTTTTTCCAGAAAAGAAGCCAAATCCTATTATGGTAAAGTAGCCTGTTCACTCTCCTCTCTAGATATCTGAATTTTTGACTTAGAGAGTATATTTGATTTTGTGTTATCTAAAGTAAGTTCAAGGTCATTTATTCTAGAGAAAGGACAAGAAATAAATTTGAATTTCTATTAAGTCATTTTATACACGTAATTTCTATAAGGCAAACTTGTGCTCTCTTCTAATAAACATACAATTTCCACATGATTGTAATATAAAAGTCTACTATTTTAAAAGGTTTGGGTTTAATTTTATTCAAATAGGGAATAATTATTTTAAAGTACTTAATATGTTTTTATGTGTAGCCTTAGCATAATTGATAAAATGTTTAAATAATAAGGTAACAGGGATAAAAGTTGTGGTTACTTCCAGAAGCACTAACAACTGCTTGCCTTAATATTTTAATTGTCTGATTCCTATAAGTTACAGAAGAACTCTAATTCAATATCCTATTTGGTTCTGAGAAATAACAGGCATGAGATATAGAATTTAGTTTAAAATGTTAAATTCCACCCAAACTCTAATAGGATTCTGTCTCTTTAAATATCAAAAACTTCTAAATAAACTTCATATTAGATAAAATTTCTTTTGACTCAAATTCATCTGGACTGTCTTTGATTTATGGTTATGGGAGCCATACAAACTAATTTGACATCCGTAATATGCATGACATTAGTGAAAGCAAAAGTTCAGCAATTCCTCTGAAAATTATACTACTTACACTGCTATATCTGCCTCTGAATTATGGCACTTGGAATTTTGTGCCCTTAAGGGATTGTTTATTTTTCCAGACTGGTTAATGCATCAGGAACTTGGCTTCAAATAATTATTAAACAAACACCCTGGCACCTTTTCCATGGGACTTATCAGAGCTGTGAAATTAATTGAAAATTGAGTATAGATAACAAATGGGAAATGCCCCAGGGGTTTTTGTTTGTTTCAATTCAGGAAAATGCAAACATACGGCTTTTAGCAGAGGAGCCCTGAGCGTCAGACTTTGGCTTGCTGGGACAGCTTTGAGCATGCCCCTGGGTTACCGACCTAGGGCAACACAGCCTGTGTGGCTGTGTGAGTCACTGGCCTCATCTTCAAAGACCATATCTGGACAGTTTAACACTTCACACTGCACATCACCCAAGGCCTACCTAGGTTCTGAGGGGCATAAATAACCTCGCATGCATGTATAATTTTAATGTTAGTTTTATCTACCCAGCGCTGGTAGAGTAGCTGACACTCTGGGGCCTGAGCCTCTATTAGGATGAATTGCCTTACCTTCATATATTCTGTTTTTCAGAATTAGGAAACATCTCAGAGAGTGAAGATTGACTGCATACCTCTAACAGAGCCCGATTTAAGACAGGATTTGTGAGTTTGGTAGAAAATCCTATGAAGTATTCATTTTACCATTGACTGAATACCATACTCTGTATGGTGACCCTTATTCAGAATTTATAGCAGAAACCTAGGGCCCCTGATCATGAGTATATTAAGTCTATATAGGTATATAGGCCTATACCCTATTGGGGATCTCATGTGCTCACAGTACAGCTACACTCCTCTCAAAAAGATACCATAGCTAAGGAACAATGTTTTAAAAACAAATACCAGTGCAAATTAATTAGAAACAGGGTACTGCCTGATATTAGGAGCTCTGCATTCAGAGTGTAGAGCTCTGGTCAAGATGAAGCAGCATGCTCACACTTCAATGAACCTTTTTTGTGTGAAATACCAATTAGTGACAAACAAAATATAAAAAGAGACCTCCAAAAAGACAACCTCAGGCTCAGAAACAAAAGGAACATCTCCACAGGGCAGGAACAGCATAGAAACGCTGAGTGGGACGTAGGGTGCAGCCACAGGCTTGCAGGCTCCAGGTTTTGAAGCAGTCAGGCAGCGTTGGAGACCCCTCCATGGGTTAAAGGAGACCACAAGTGTCTCACTGATTCAGGGGATCCGCACCTGACCTAAAGAAGAGGTGAGCTGCCCCACCTTTGCACTACCCATGAAAGAAAGCTGGAAACCCTCTGCTGACCTGCTGCCTGGGCCTGGGGTTTTGTCCCTGGTTGTGGACAGAGGAAAGTGCAGAGGGCAATGCTAATCAGCTGTGGTGCAGAGGGGAGCCATGTTACCTGCTGGCCCAGTGACTGAGTTCACTGTGGCACTAAAATAGCTAGCTGGCAGGAGCCCCAATATGCAATTATAAAATTCAATATAGATTAAATCCTTTTATTCAAAATGAGCCTGCAAATCCAAATTCCAAAACACATGAATAAATCTTGTGCCAGGAAAGACAGCCAAAACTCAACAATCAGAATATAATTGAATGAAATAAATTTTTAGAAACAGCTTAATAAAACTTTAAAATAGATGCACTTAGGATTCTCAATGAGATGATTGAGGGAAACTTCCATTTTAAAATATCAAGAAATTATGCAACAAAAATAAGTGGAAATCATTAAAAAGGTCAAATAAAAAGAACCAATTAGAAATCTTAGAAATTCAAAATATAGACAGCAAAAACTTAAATCTCAATAGATTGAATAAACTCTACGCTGAAAATAAGAAAAGACTGATAGATTGGAAGATAATAATAATACAGGAATTCACCCAGCATAGAGTATGTAGAAGATACATTTTACATGAAGGGAAATTAGGCAGTATGGAAGCTAGACTGAGAAGCTCCAAGATATATGTGTCTCATAAATTAGAGTTCTGTCAAGACGGAGTGGAGGGAATGGTACAGAAAAATACCAAGTTTTTCAGAATTAAAGATAATTATGAAGATTTGATAAGTGCATTCAAATATTAATATCTAGCAGGCTAAAGACAAATTTCTACCTAAACACATAAGAGTCAAGCTGCAGAGTGTCAAGAATAAAGAGAAACCTTGCCTGTAATCCCAGCACTCCGGGAGGCCAACGCAGAATCACTTGACCCCAGGAGTTTGAGAGCAGCCTGGGCAATAAAGTGAGATCCCATCTTTATAGTAAATAAATAAGTAAGAAGAAAAAAAAAAAGAGAGAAACCTTAAAAAGCTGCCAGGGAGAAAAGAGTGATAATCTACAAAAAAAAATGACAACAGTTCTTCATCAGCAACAAACAATTAAGGAAAGATGTGGAGTAAATATTTTCAAAATGCCAAGGGAAAATAAACAGTCAACCTAAAATTTTTCCCAAGGAAGAAAATAAAAAATAAGTTTATATACATAAGAATTTCTCACACACAATCCTCACTAAAAAAAAAAAAAATTTAAAGCAGCAAGGAGAAAAACATATTCAGAACATAGCCATGGGAATTGAAGGAGAATGGCAAACACCAAAATTAATTATATAGATTGGTAAATTTAATTAATGAGTAACCATTTTTAAAAATCAGTATTTTTTGTTGTTTAAGCTAAAACTGCAACCCAGCATATACAATATGGAGAGATAAGAAAGAGTTTTCGATAGGCAGGTAGGGCTGACCACACTCTATTTTGAAGGATAGAAATACTAGATACATTTAGACTTTGTTGGGAATTTTCAATAAGTAAGACATATCGTTTTGGGTTTTGGGGGGGGGTTTGTTTGTTTGTTTGTTTTGAGACAAGGCTGTGCTCTGGAGTGCAGGCTGGAGTGCAGTGGTGCAATTTCGGCTCACTGGAACCTCCACATCCTGGGCTCCAGCCATCCACCCATCCCAGCCTCCCGAGCATCTGGGACTACAGGTGCATGCAATTGTGCCCAGCTAATTTTTGTATTTTTTGTAGAGATGGGGTTTTGCTCCATTGGCCAGGCTGGTCTTGAACTCCTGAGCTCAAGTGGTCCACCAGCCTCTGCCTCCCAAAGTGCTGGGATTACAGGCGTGAGCCACAGCACCCAGCTGTCAATAAGACATATCTTTCAAAAATTTACAGTAATAATTAAAATTATAGAAATGCAATCTATAGCTGCCAAGTCATAGAGGGAAAAAAAGTAGAAATGTAAAAGGAATCAGTCCAGGAAGAGGGAAAAGAACAAAAATGAACCAAAGATGTTTTTTAGAAAACAGGATTTTTGTGTTAGAAAACACAAAACAAGGTGGTAGGAATATGTTCAAATATATCTACGATTAATTATAACAAATGAAAACAGATTAAACTCACCTATTAAAAGGAAAACATCCCATCTGCTAAATATGTTTTAATCAAGCTATATGCTGCTTTCTGGAGACACATCTAAATAAAACTTTTCAGGAAGTTTGAAAATGAAAGAATGGAAGAGGTACATATACCAAGCAAACTTTAAGAAAAAGAAAACTCATTCATGATTCAATGGAATAAAAGCTTAGAAGTAGAAAAAGATTCCCTTGACCTTATAAGGCATATCACAAACTTTCTAAAAATATCATTCTTAGTAGTAAAAATTAACGTATTTCCAATAAAGTCAAAATAACAAAAGAATGCCCTCTTCACTTCCATTCAGTATTATACTAGAAGTCATCAGTGCAATGATCAGAAAAATATATGAGAGTTATAAGAGTTGGAAAAGTAAATAGGAAAGAGTATCTTTCTTTTTTTTTTTTTTTTTTTTAGATTATATAACTTACGGTGGGATTATAGGTGCAAACCACCATGCCTGGGCTAGACTGTGTAATTTTCTACATAGAAAATCTAAGGAAATCTACAGATAAACTTTTATAACCCGTAAAAGACTTTAGCAGGGTTTTAGATCAAAATCCAAAAGTAGCATTGCAATACACTAGTAATAATGAATTATAAAAGAAAAACATTCCATTCATTACGACACAGATGCTATTAGATACCTGGTGCTATGGTCTGAATGTTTGTTTCCCCCTCAAAATGTATGTATTTAAGTCTAACCCCCAAGGTGATATATTAGGAGATGGGGCATTTGGGAGGTGATTAGGCCATGACGGCAAAGCCCTCATGAACAGGATTAGTGTCCTTATAAAAGGGCTCCCTGGCCTCTTTCATTATATGAAGACACAGGGAAAAGATGGTCATCTGTGAACCAGGAAGTGGGCCTGCACCAGAAACCGAATCTGACAGCACCTTGATCTTGGACTTTCCAACCTCCAGAACTGTGAGGAATAAATTTCTGTTGTTCAGAGGCCACCCAGTTTATGGTGTTCTGTGATAACAACCCAAACATACCGAAACACTTAGGAAAATACTTAACCAAAATGCATAAGCTCACTATGGAGACATTTATAAAACTTGATTGAGGATATAAAATTAAACCTTGGCCAGGTACAGTGGCTCACGCCTGTAATCCCAGCACTTTGGGAGGCCAAGGCGGGCAGGTCACAGGAGATAGAGACCATCCATGTTCATAGTTTGGAAGAGATTTTAATTTTTTCCAAAATAAAGATTGATAAAACTACCTTAAAGCAAGGAAGAAGAGGGAGAGAATTGGGTAAGGAGCTACAGGGAGCATCAACTCTATTGTAATGTTTTATTTCTTTAAAAACATAATGCTGATATACCCAAAGCAAAAGATTTATTGGAGCTCGGAAGTAGATAAAGGGATCTTTATGTTACTGTTCTTTACATTTTCCTTTATATTTGAAATATTTCACAGGTTTTTTAAAGACAATGACTTTTAAATCCAAATGAAAATGTTTGGGGCATAACTTTAAAAGCCACATCTGAGCTATATCATATCCCCAAAATTGCTACTGAAGAAAGGGTTATTTCACTTCACACCAACAAATATTTGTTGAGTTTTGGTCTGTGTGATGCTCTGGGATATACTAGAAACCCAAATGGACTTGGTCTCTGCCTTCATAGGACTCTGAATCTCCAGGGAAGACAGACACTGGGCAAATAGGGAAGCCTGTCCTTACTGGAGAAGTCCACAGACAGATGGGTTTAGATGGGTCCTGCCCAGAAGGTAGAGCTCAGCTGGCCTGGCAGCTCTGCTCAAACCAGATTGCAACTGTGTTCTCCTGGGAATATGAACTGAGAAATGAGCGGGGATGGGCAGTTGGCAGGGAGACCAGCAGCTAAAAGGATAAGAGGCAGGGCCAGCCTCGCAGCAGGAGGGCTGTGATGGGGTGAGGGCTCAGAAGGTATGGGGTAGAGAAGAGATGTTCAGATTCGAAGATGAAGCTGGCTGGTGGCTGAAGGAGAAGGGAAGGGTTGCAAAAAAAATCAGGAATGCGGGGAGTGGCTGGGTCACTTGAAAGGAGGCGCTTGACTTCCTACTGCTGCAAGGGGAGCCGATAACCTGCCCCAGCACTGCACAGGATGCAGAATTACCCTGGAGAGCTCTGTTTCCCTATGCAGTCAACTCTGGCTGACTTGGGATCCCCTGACAGGGGCATGGAGCACTCCAAGGAATGCCACCACTGCCACAGCTCCTGTGGTGCTGTAAGCGACGAAGTTCACCTTGTCTTGCAGTGACAGACCTCCTCCAAGTTCTCTAATAGTTGCTGGACTTTTGACCAAATAGAGTACCTATCCTCTTTCCATCAAGCATAGCCCGAAGTGTGGCTTCCTCCACACTGTCCCGTGCAGTCTCTATGAAAGGCCAGGGGTCTCCCAGGCTTTCTATAAGCCCATCTCTTTGGCCTTTTCTTGGTTTGGTGAGGCCAAGCTGTGTGGTACAGATTGCCTTTTCCCTATCATGGCAATTCTGGAAAATAAACCTAACAGTACTCAAGGGGTAGCAAGGACAGTGGTGTGAGGAGTGTGGACACCCAGCACAATCAATTGCATTACCTCCCAGATCTGCCTCTAACTAACTATGTCACCTTATATGGAATACCTACCCTCTCTTGTGCCTCAGTTTCCTCCTCTGTAAGTGGGGATAATCACAGCACCACCTCGTAGGATTAAAACAGTTAATACATGGGAAATGCATGGGATTACTCCTGGCACACGGGAAGTGCTAGATCAGCACTAGCAGTCATCATCATTGTTTATTACATAACTTGACTCTCCATTCCTTCCTGCCAAAAGAACTAGTTATAAAGAAAAATAATATTTTTGTTTTCTTTTTTGTTTGTTTTGCAGCAAAACTTATGTTATTCCTTTGCAGTGCAGCTGTCCTATAGATTTTGAGTTCCATATCACTTTGATTCAGTCTCATCAAGCCTTTGCTATTGAACCAACATCAGGTAAGGAGTGTCAAGATTTCAAGTTTCCAATTTCTTCTGAGTTCTCAGATCAAAGAGAGGATTTGAAAAGTAGGTGTCAAGTTCTAAAAACAAGAATAAGCTGTGTTCGAATATTATGTTTTCAAACACATAACAATAATGAATTTTACACATATCTGACATGATATAAATTGGAACTGGACACTTCAGAATAAAAACACTTTGGGATAATTTATATCATGTAGATAATTTTTAATGATGTTCAAGTAAGTTTCTTCCAAGATCAAAACTTGAAATCAGAAATTGATCCATTCCCATTCTAAGTTTGGCTCCTGGTACATCCTTGGTTTTATATCAACCTTACAATTCAATTTCAGATAAAATATGGGCCATGCGCAGTGGCTCATGCCTGAAATCCCAGCACTTTGGGAGACTGAGGCTGGTGGATCACCTGAGATCAAGAGTTTGAGGCCAGCCTGGCCAACATGGTAAAACACCGTCTCTGCTAAAAATACAAAAATTAGCCAGCGTGGTGGTGGCACCTGTAATCTCAGCTACTCGGGAAGCTGACGCGGGAGAATCACTTGAACCTGGGAGGCAGAGATTGCAGTGAGCCAAGATTGCACCACTGCACTCCAGTCTAGGCAACAGAGCATGACTCCATCTCAAAAAATAAAAAGGAATCTTCTTTCTTCCAGAGCTTTCAGAATCTTAGTGAAGGGTCTGATGAATTTGTCTCATTTGTGGTGTGGACAGAATGTCTTTGCATGCCCCAGAGGACATAGATCCCTAGGCTGCTAAGAACATTTGAAAGCGAGATTTTACACCTAAGGTAATCTCTGCTTCCCAGTTCCTATCTCTTGATATTCAGGTTTGGGATTTAAATATCTGTCCACAGTGGTCTACTGTGGACAGATATTTAAAATTGTTAAATTTAAACAGTTTAACAATTGCTAAAATTGTTTTAAGTCTGGGTATTCATTTGTTTACAACTCTTTCAGTGCTGCAATTACATATTTTTTCCAACAAATGAGTGTTTAAAGCAGAAACTGTGAATTAATTCTACATTATAAAATGTACATAGATTATTTTCTAGAGGACCAGGAGCCATTCTGAGATTTTTTTTAAATATAAGGTAGTCACTGTTTATATTGCAAAAAACAGGACTTGATTCTCTTTCCAGAGAAAAGAGGCTTATTATTTTCAGCTATTTGGGCCTAAAAAAGAAAGGAACATAAACGATCACTAAAATTATACTAAACAAGATAATATTTCAGATGTTAAGTATAGTTGATATTCTCACAATAGGCCTTTCTGTGGGTCCCTGCCCCTCTGATGGTCCATAATTCTATTAAGTTCCATGGGCAGAGGGGACTACTACAATTTCTAAGCAGCCATGATGGGAGCTGCTCTAGACAGGTCAGCGTGCAGGTTTACAGGTATGACTGAGGTGGATACAGACAGGAGGCCAGGAATTTGTGGTGTTGGAATGAACTCATGAAGGCCTTGAGACCTTCAGCGGAGCTGACATCAGTAGCCAGGAAAAGGAAGAAAAGCTCAGCACCTTACGGCCTAGCCTACTTCTTAAAAAATTGTGAGATAAGACTCAGAATATGAATTTACCCAAAGGGTTTTGAAACACATCCTGTTCACAACAGGGTACTCTATAGATATAGAAATACAGCATTAAGCAGAATTGACTGACACCTATGTATGACACACTTTAGAAAATCATGCAGGCCTCTCCTCCAGTGCTCAGATTATAAAATGCATAGCCACATAATTCAGACAAATGCATGATATGTGAGATACTTTGTCCGATTCATCAGATAAGATTTTGTGGTTGTTTTGGTATTTGTTTTGGTATTTGCTATTTGTTAATTAAGGTTTTAAATTTGTCCTTTAAGTGAAATTAAATTGAACATACCAGTTTGGAGCTGAGAGAGAGGGGAGTGCTAGGGACATAAATTTGGATGTCACTGGGTGTTGTACATTTGTACGGCCATTGGACTGGACATGCGGTCACCTTGGGAGTGAGTGTGGATAGAGAAGTGGACTGAGAATCACTCAGACACTCAGAGGACAGCAAGGGGAAATGGATCCAGGAAAAAAGAAAGACCAAGGAAGAAAATCAGGAAAGTGCAGTGCAAGAGAAGAGAATGAAGGAAAGAAGAAAGGAAGCCCGGCAAGCCAGGGGTCTTGAACTTTGGGATCCCTCTTTTGCCGTACAATGAATGACCATACAATGGTCCATCCAATGAATGACGTGCATCGTATGGATAGTGTTCCTGATGTGGCTTTTCAAACTGGTCTCATGGGCTCCACCCATCAGCCTCCTCGGTAGCTATTTTATGAGTCTCAGGGCATCGTTGGCCCACCAGTCTCAGGAATGTTCTTGGTTTGGCTTCCCACTTTGTTGATCTATCAGTACATCTTTGACTATTATACTTTTGAGGTTCCAGAATTCCACCTGCAGTGGAGAAAACCTTGGCTGCATGGAGAGCGATCGTGTGCTCACTGGTCTCCTAAATTGCCGGGCATCTGGCCTGACTCGGAGGCTGCACAGCTGGCCAGCCATGGATGGCTTGTTGGCCACAAGGCATTATTGCCTCCATTTTACAACCTGGGTTCAGATAGACTGAGAAGCTGGGCTAATTTTAGACAATGAGCATGATGTATATTTGCAGACACCGTTTCAAGCACATGTTTGGCAACCAATTTCTAAAAGACATGGGAATGTCTTTTAGTCTGTAGGTTATGAAGCCACACCTTCTCTAGGAACTAGAAGCATCATCTATGCACACCTTCCATGCATTTTGTGCTCAAGTTTGCCAAATGAAAAACATTTGAAGCAAACTATTAATCATTCTGTTTATAAGGTATGTCCTCAGCTTTGACTCAACTGGCCGTCCTTAAGATGCAGGTGTGTGCTGTAGCTGTCAGGAGCTGGACCCACTGCTGGTGGTGCCAAGATATGCCTGGGATTGGGGAAAATGAATAAAGGATTTTGTGACCCTCCTGTACTGATGACAAGAAATCATATGCAACCAAAACTTGGAGAACACTCTGTTGATAATTTTGGAAGAGCCAGAAATACACAACTTTGGCCAAGATATTTAATTTTTCTGTGAACTCTCAGAGAAATATTAACCAAGATCTTATTAATGTCAAAGATCAGGCAAATGCCACAAAACATTTTTTTGCACTTGTCTACTTGTCACTATGTTGTGATCCTGGACATTCCCCTGTCGTCACATATGCAAAGGATCGAACTCATATAAATGGTGAATTGCAGCATCAAATGGCTGGCTAAGCAAGAGCTCTTTGGGGGCTATTGCTTAGAGTTCTTATATAAAGTTTCAATAAGTTCATTCTCTCTTTTTTTAATTGTGAGAAATATATAAGCCACTTACAAATAATTTTATATTTTGTATTTTCTTCTGAAATCCAGCTTTCTTACAACTTTATATTGGTTTGGGAGTAAACACAGAGCCTCTGCCCTTGCTTTGACCTCAAACCACTTTTTGGTTCTAGATGTTACCTGGGGGCCACCAATCCAGCAGGAAGCACCCTCCAGCAAAATGAACCCCCATCCTCCAGCATGAGCACAGGGACACCAAGAGCACTGTACCCTGCCTGTCAAGGTTCAAGGCTCTTTCATGAAGCACCTGTGCTGGGCAGCTTGTCTGGACTCATCCGTAGTCCAATCACGCCATCTCAGCTGAACTCAGCCATACTCCTGGCCAAAGCTGCCACTGTGCTACCCATTTAGATTGCAAAAAGGAGCACATGGTGGCTCCATTTTGCCTCTATTTTCTCCAAAGACCCCTTGGCCCCTGGCTGAGGTAGTTTATCACATAATAAGCCCTACCTGCAGGGTCCAGCAGCCTTTGGGAGTCCAGGGCAGAGCCATTACATCCACAGAGGAAAATGATGAGGGGAGGTTGCCCCTACTTCTCTGCTCTGCCTCACTGTACTCCTGAGGACATGTGAGACAGAATACCCCCAAAGCCCAGCGCAAACTGTGCAGGGGACAGATCAGGATTGTCAGGGGGATAAATGGTAAGAGCAGATCTCCAGCACACAGTGCAGGCCTGCATAAAATGCTTCTTGCTGGTAGTTAGGACCATGATAAACAGCCTCATCCCAGAAAACGTATACTGGCTATATGACTGCTTAGAGAAATGACAACATGAGGTCTTTGGCCAGGTTCACTTCCAACATGTGATGGAAATTAGTGAGATAACCAGCAGAGGGCCTCTGACAACCTTCCACGTCAGCAAATGGAGGAACAGCCGGGGGCCATATGTAGGGTTGGAAAAGAGCGCTCGTGAGAGGTAAAATCAAGAGATCAAACCTTTAAAAGATTTTCCAAAGCACCAAACCCAATAGTGAGGAAGGGAGAATAATTAGGGACACTTAATATATGACATGGAAATGAGTTCCCTAGCTTTTAGAGGGCGTAGGTAATTAATTAATAATGGCACACTGAAGAAGTCAGGAAAAGCTGGACAGGCAGGTGGCAATTTTCTGTCACATTGGTGGCAATGGCCAGTTTTACCTGGTGCTCAATATACCCTTTATGGGTGGCAGTGGTTGCACACAGCGTGGCTGGTGTGATGTTCATAATTGCTTCTATTTACTAATTGTTAGCCACATGCCAAGTGCTTTGCTAAGCACATCACATATGCCATCTCATTTAATTCTACAACCTTGTCCAAGAGGACCATTTGATGGGCTATCATTCTGGACTGGTTGAGCTCAGTTGATCACAGCAGCAGTCAGTGAACTTGACCCAGAGGACAATGCCTATACCTTAATGAAGCTCTTTCCTCACATCTGTACTGCCCATCCAAAAGTGATTGTTCCAGCAAGGCCGGGAAGAAGTCAGGGATGGTTTGACCCAGCTTCTCACCCTGCTGGGAAAGACAGTCTTCCAGGAGGCTGGAAGAGAATGTGGATTTCATGATGGACAGCAGGCAGTTCTGCGGGTCCCACAGTGCTGGTCTGGGGTAGGTGCCATGCCAGAAGACAGGCAACAGCAACAACAGCGGGAAAAAAAGAGTCACTCTAGGTATATAAATAAGTATAGAAGAAATGAGGGTAAGCAAATATAAATATTTCTTTTAAAAATGGCTTTATAAAAAATGAAATATGTTTTTTTATTTTAAAAATTAAAACACTGAAGAAAAGTACCAAACCCAAGTTGAAAAAACATTACCAAGAACCTCACCACTCCAGAAATGACCATCACAAACATTTAGCTATCCCTGCAGATACCTCTCTGTGCTTATGAACAAAGAGGAGAAGGAGGTAGGCTGGAGGCATATGATAATGCAGAGACACAAAAAACTACAAGAAAACTTGGATCATATGATACGTAAAAATGTTGTTACTTGATATGGACTGAAGAAAAAGTGAAGCTAACAGGAATTGGTGAACTTCCTTGGTATACGAAATATTCATTCCTAAAATTTGTTGCTACAATTAAGAAAAGAGATAATGAGGCCGGGCACAATGACTCACACCTGTAATCCCAGCACTTTGGAAGGCTGAGGTGGGCGGATCATGAGGTCAGGAGTTTGAGACCAGCTGGCCACCATGGTGAAACCCCATCTCTACTAAAAATATAAAAAATTAGCTGGGTGTGGTGGCACGCACCTATAGTTTCAGCTACTTGGGAGGCTGAGGCAGGAGAATGGCTTGAACCCAGGAGGGAGAAGTTGCAATGAGCCCATTGCACCACTGCACTCCAACCTGAGTGACAGAGTGAGACTTCATCTCAAAATTTTTTTAAAAAAGAGATAATGAAAGCATTAAGAGGTCAGAGCCACTGTCTTCTTCAACTGTGTGCTTCACCTTCAGCTGGAATCTTAGCCATGGAAAACAGGAAACAGTCCAGGTGTGGTGGCTCACGCCTATAATCCCAGCACTTTGGGAGGCGGAGGTGGGTGGATCAGGGCGTCAGAATTCAAGACCAGCCTGGCCAGCATGGTGAAACCCTGTCTCTACTAAAAATACAAAAAATTAGCTGGGCATGGTGGCGCAAGCCTGTAATCCCAGCTACTCCAGAGGTTGAAGCAGAATTGCAACCAGGAGGCGGAGGTTGCAGTGAGGCGAGATTGCGCCACTGAACTCCAGCCTGGGCTACAGAGTAAGACCCCATCAAAAGAAAGAAAGAAAGGAAGGGAAGGAGGGAGGAAAACAGAACATGTGTACTTTCTCCCTCCCCTCTTAAAACTCCCAACCTTGTTGAATCCTTCTGTGTTTTCTGTAGCATTTGTATTCTCTTTTGTGACCATAAATGTTGCAACTATTTCATTTCTATTGAAATGGAGCCACAGATTTCACCTTTATTCTTTATTCTTAATTTAATTATTGAATTAATTAATCTGATTAGTTTAAATTTATTAATTCTTTACTTTATTCTTAATTTATTCTGTACATTCCCAAATTCTTCACTTCAGTTTTTCCAGCTGTCTGGATGCTGTCACCTAGTGGCTTGTTAACCAGTGGCCCCTGGGGCCACATGCCTGAGTGCTGGCATGTTTGACAGTGTCTCTCTGTTGTCTGCAATCTTGAAAGACAACCTGGTGAGGTAAAAGTCTTGGTTTGCAACTTGGTCTATCTCAGAACTTAGTAGACATTGCTGATTGTCCCCAGCTTTGACTTTGCTAGGAATTTGGAGGCTGGGCTGAGTTGTTCCCTGTCAAAGGTGAATGCTAGATGCCCTCAGAAATTTTCTTTTCAGTCTTGAGGTTAAGCAGTTCAGCAGGATATGTATTGGTGGTGTTCTGCATCATTTTTGTCCCCTGGAACATGGCATGTCCTTTTGATCTGGAGAAAAATAACTTTTGCTATTTTGGGAAATGTTTCAACTAGTAAAACCTTGAAGGTTTTCGTGTTCTATTTACTTTGTTCTCTTCCTCAGGAATACCAATTATGTGTGTATGTTGGTCCTCCTTTGCCTCCAGTATCTATTATCTGCTTTAAAAGCATTTCATTTTGTGTGGATTTCTCATTCCTACCTGCTACAGCCTTACCTGAGTTTTCAGCATGTGTATGTGTGTGGTATTTGCATGAGTGTGGTATATATGTGTGTGTGTGTGTTTATTGTTGTTCCTTTGCTGAAGTTTCCACCTCGGTGACTGTGTTACTCTATGTATTACTATAAAGGAATATCTGCAGCTTGGTAATTTATTTTTTAAAACAAGAGGTTTAATTGGGTCATGGTTCTGCAAGATGTACAGGAAGCATGGTGCTGGCACCTGCTCCTGGTGAGGACTCAGGAGGTTTCCAACTATGGCGGAAGACCAAGGAAGAATAGGTGGTATCAGGTGGTGAGAGAGGGAGCAAGGGAGAGGTGGGGAGGTACCAGGCTCTTTAAACACCAGCTCTCATGTGAACTCAGGGCAAGAGCTCATGGTCGGGAGACGGTACTCAGCCATTCATAAGGGATCCACCCAGATGTCCCAAGACCTCTCACAAGACCCCACCTCCAACAGTGGGAATCACATTTCAAAGTAAGATCTGCAGGGGACAAACATCCAAACCATATCAGTGACAGTTCCTTTGTGTTTGTTTCCTGAGCTCCACCAATTCTCTTTTCATCTCCTTCGGGTGTGTTCTCACATTGCTTCCTTGAATTCTATTGACTGTTCCTGTGACAAGGCCATGCTGTCTGTTTTCTGTAAGACTCCGGTGAGCTACCTGTGTTCTGATGTTGTCCTCTTATCATGTGTATTCTTTCTGTGATTTTGTTTCTGTTCCTCTCCTCCTTCAAAAAGTATTAATTTTTAATTTTGCAGTTTACATGTACAGTACGTGTGGTGTTCTATTCAGCACTCTACTCAACATTGAATAGAGCCTGCTGCCAGCAAAAGAACAATGTGAAGAAGGGATAATCATTTGAATAGCGGATGCTTTCATCATGCTTACCATGTGCCAGACACTACTGTAGGAGATCAGTCAGGGCAGTGGGAAAAATTATAGAAAAGACGCAAACCTTCTTGGAAGGCCAGGAGGTTTTGCAAAAGCTTTGAGAAAGGGTTATGGCTGAAGGCAGCTGAATCCTCTTACCTTAAGCTAATGGCAGAGGGCAGATAAAAAGGGAATGCAAAGGAATTTGCATATTTCTCCAGAAACCAATCTTTGATCATCCATGTGCAGGACTGCCCCTGGATGTTAACTACCCACAAATGGTGTTTGCTCCAGGCCTTTGTCATTAAATCTGTACTGAATAAATGCGAGCATCTCCCGCTTATTGGGCCGCACTTCAGGCTGCACTCAGCTATGCTAAGCCATGTGGTCCCCCAGCCACGCTCATAGGCAAAATCCCTGTGTCTGTGAACTCCTTTTATCCGTCGCTCAGTCAGAGTCTGCAGGATAGACTGGGCACACTACTGTGGATGCATAACTCATTTAATATCCCCAACAACTCTTATGAAGTAGATTCTATTATTATGTCCACTTTGCAGATGAGGAAGCTGAGGCATGGCGTGTGAGGTAATTTATATAAGGACACACAGTTAGGAAGCAGCAGAGCTGGGGTTGGAATGCAGGGAACCCAGCCACACAGTCTGTGTGTTCAAGCCCGCTGGGAGAATGTCTCCCATCTCTGCTCAGTGGTCACGAGGGCTGGTGGCTCCCAGGAGAGTCATCTGTGCTGTGTGCTGCCATGCAGTGGTCACGACTCCCCTCCCTCCCCATCAGGTCACTTCCAGCGCCTTCTGAACTGGGTCCGAGGTCGCAGACAACGGCATGGTGTGGCGGCATAGCTGCTTCCTCAGCCTCCTCCCCTGCTGGTCTGTGATGGTGGGGCTTGGTCTCTTTCATCTCTGTCCCTGCTCAAGGCCCAGCCATACTCCTACATGTTGTCACTTTAACCAAAGAGTAGTTGGAGACTTTTCCAGGACTAGGACTCTTACTTTAGGGGAAATCTGCACCTGTTGGTTCTCAGCATGCTCTCATGCCTCAGTTTACAGGATTTGGTAGTCATGCATTTTATTTGTGCTTTAGGGTTGCAGCCATTTCCCTATTGAATAGATTTTTTTCTTGCCATGTTTATCCTTCTTTTCCTTATTGTTTTGTGATTTTGAAGGAGGTAGTGGAGCTGAAGCTTTACTTCACCATCTTTTGCCAGAAATGCTCTGCACTTGGTTTTTGCAGGGCTCACCTCCTCCCTGTGGTCTTACATTCTTCATCCGTCCATTTATTCCATAAGTAACTACTGAGTGCCTGCTGGGCATCAGACACTGGTATAGGCATTGGGTTCCACAGAGAGCAAGACAGACCTGGTCCCTGCTGTGCTGGGGCAGAGATGCCAGTCGGGGTAGAGAGGCAGTCCTGCAAACAAAAGATGTTGTCCAGAGTAAAAATGGTTGTGAGAAAAATAAGACGTGGTGATGTGACCAGGTGACTGCTCTCGACTGGGTGGTCAAGAAGAGCCTCTTGGAGGAAAAGTCATGTCGGTTTAGACCCGGTTGACAAAAACGCACCAGACTTGGGAAGACGGTTTCAAGCAGAGGAAGCTACCCACACAGGGCTACAAGGCTGGAGCAGGCTCGGCAATGGTCACATTCAAGGGAAAGATGAGAGCCCAGTGTGGCCAGGTGTGTGAGCAAGGGGAGGAGCGTGCAAGGCCTGTTAGAGAGGCCGGCAGGGGGTAGAGGAGGGTGGGTGTTAGGATTGGGTTCTGAGTCGGGTGGGAGTCTACTGGAGAGTTCAAAGCAGAGGGTGGCATAGCCTGATGGGTATTTTAAAAGGTCTCTTTGGCTCCTGAGGGGAATGTAGGTTGGAGTGGCACAAGGTGGGCACAGGCAGCTGCCTCAGGAAGGAACTAAGGTTGGCTCAGATGGGTGGTGACCTTAGAGATGGTGAGGGACGCATGGTGGAGTGGATAGGCTCCAGCAGTGGGTGGCTGGGGGATGTGCTGCGCTTCCTGCAGCTCCAGGAGCAGGCTCTGAAACCCCTCCTGTCTCCCTGCCCTCCAGGGGTGCTGTCTCTGCGATGTTAGGCACCAATGCCTGTGCACTGCACGTGTTGCTTCTGGCCAGCAGCTGATATGCTTGATGGAAAAGGAATTCCTGGCTTGGCTTAGTTTCCCAAGCATCCTCCACTCACACTCCTTCTCCACATTCCCCGTCAGCACAGGCACAGCCCTCAGGCTGTCTGGTCTTGCTGCTGAGGTCTGCATTTTGGATATTTGAGGGACAGGGATGAAACAAAAAGTTAGTAGATTCCAAAAGACCTAATTTTACCATGTGTTTCTAGTCCCAGTCAAAAAGGCTTGCTGAAGGGAGAAAGGAAGAAAAGATTAAAATAAGTGCTGGGGATTGTTAGTGTCTCAGTATGTGTACCAACTATGTCTTCAATTTCTGCGAACGAGCAGGAGCTATTCTTCCTGGGAAATTTAGAAGTGAACAGGTACCCGAAAGCCCTCGGGGCTTCTCTTCCACCTCTTCCCAGTAAGTGTCCAGGCCTATGCTTTAAAACAGACTTTGCAGAGCCTGCTGTGTCCTTGTCTTCTGAGCTGTAGATTCACCTGTGCGTGGCACTTTTGTGGAGCAAAGGGAAGACCTGGTGCTCTGGGACGCTCACACGAGTGGTTTGGCATCGTGAGGCAATTGCCTCTTCCTTCGTAAGAACTCAAACGGGTCAAGTATAAGTTTTTCACAGAAATATTTCTTCTTTTGGACATTTTAATGATAATTGACAATAAATTGTTATTTGTTTTATTTAGCGTAAGGATTGGGAAAGCCGCATTTATAGGACACACAGTATGTGCCAAGCATCATCCCAGACGCTGTACATTATTTTCTCCTGTAAGGTTTGTCCCATTTTACAGATGAGAAAGCTGAGCCTCAGCTAAGGTAGCCAAGCTGAGTTACACAGTTCATGTGTAATCCAGCAAGGTCTAAGTCAGAGTCTGTGCGTCCCTGGGGCCTTGCTCTTGCCCACAGCCCCTGGGCAGCAGCAGAGGCTGGGGACTGTGGCCACTGTGAGTAGGATGGTGGCCCTGCCTTCTGTAATCCAGTGAATCGAAAGCCGTATTAGAATGTGGATGATTTTAAAGCTATATAGCTATTAATTTCCCAACAGAAGCTTTGAGAGATTAAGTAGTTTACCCAAAGTCACCCAGCTAGAGGTACCCTAAATCTTAGAATATTAAAATCAATACTTATAACGTTACCAGTAGCGGGTGCCCAGGTTCTTGGCGTTCTAAACAAGGAATTGGACAAAATACACAAAGCAAGGAAAGAATGAGGCAACAAAAGTAGAAATTTACTGAAAGCAAAAGTACACTTCACAGGGGGGAACCAGCAAGCATAGGGGCTCAAGAGCTCCATTATAGAATTTTCTGGGTTTAAATACCCTCTAGAGGTTTCCCATTGGTTACTTGGTGTACACCCCATGGACATGAAGTAGTGTCCCACAGTCAGAGGCTGACGTAAAGTTACAAACTTAGACTCCTATGCTTTGGTTGCTTTCTGCTATCAATCAGAGATACTTTCAATTTCCCATCTGCCACACAAAGTGTAAACACAGGGAGTAGCCTCCATTTTTTTTTGTTACCTAGGTGTGGAGCATGAATCAGCCTTAGGTTCCCTGCCTCCAGACCCTATTCTGTCTCAATAACACCTTAGGTATGTGGATCGAATGGCTCTGTGACAATTTAGACAGAGTGATCTGTACTTTCTGAGATCTTTGAAGAAAAAATTATTTTAAAATTAAATAATTTTACAGTGTCAGTACAATGTTGTGACAGTATCTGGACATGGGAAAGAAGAAATTTTAAAAAACAATCCCCATCCTGGGCCTCACGGCCATACAAGTAATGTGCTTTTATTTTTCCATCTCCTTTTAATAACTTTTCATATTTAAGCACATGCTTTATATAATTGTAGTTCCAGTGAAGACACAGTGGTAGTTCCTCGTGACTTGATTTACCATGATACTATTTTCCAGTGCTGTTACTTTTTCTTTATGATACCCATCATATTGATAAACTAGGGTTCTCTTAACCTTCAGTTGATTTCTGAGTTTTTTGCTCTCCTCTCTGTCTCTGCTCACCACCTTCCATGTTGTGATTCAACATTACCCCTGGGTATGTTAAGGATGGTGATCTGAAATTGACCTGAAACATGAAAGAGCAATTTGGGCTTTTTTTTTGAATGAGGGGGCTGGGGGGTACCCTTCTCACTTTAAAAAACATAGAACATACTCTCCTTTGTCCCACTGTTTGTTTCTGCTGAGCAGTAAACTGTAACTCCTTGGCACACCTTTTACAGCTGCTAACATTTGACAATCCACTGCTCCCTGTGTTAACTGACATCCTGTTAGTGGAAAAGGCAGTGTATTCTGGTTGCCTAGACTACACCTTAACAGTGTGCTTTATGTATTAGGTCTGAGCTGGCAGCACTTAAAAATAAATCAACCAGGTCAAGGCAAACATTAATCCTTGCTTCCAGAGCTTGTCCTTGATTTTTTTTTTTTCAGTTAATGAGCTAGAGCAGGAGCAATAGAATGTTCTTATTTTAGAGCCTCACATGAATATATAGGTTAAAGGGGGCTATTTTCTGACCAAGTGGGTGGTCAAAGTATTGAAGCCCCACACATGATGGAGAATCACATTTTCTATCCAGCTGGTCTTAGGTTGGCTCACGGACCCAAGCTCTTCTGCTGATTCCCTCTTCCCTGCAGTGGATTCTAGGGTAACTAGCGGGTATCATTGAAACAGTTTCACTTCTGTTCTTAGGAAATTGATGGAGACCTATTTCTGAAGCACTGTGCTGGGGATCTAGGAAGATAAAAACGGTATGGGGCTGGTGTCTGCCTTCCGGGCTTGTGATCCAGTTGGGAGACAGGGAAACTTCAAAAGGTTACAAATCAGGGTACACGAGTTCAGTAGGGTTGGCAGAAGGTTCCTGTGGAGGGAGCGGCAGGGGGACTTTGTATGTAGGTTGATATAGGCTTTCAAGTTTGGGTTCATTCACTCGTTCAACAAGAATTTATTGAGCTGGGAATGCAGTAATGAGCAGGTGCCTGCTTTCCTAAAATTTACAGTCTAGGAGAAGGCAGATGGTAAATGTGACAATTTCAGAGAGCAGGATGAAGCTAAAAGGAAATCTGGAGAGAGAACTCTTCAGGCCCAGGGAATTGCAAGTGCCAAGCTCAAGGCAGCAGGAGCCAGTAATAAGGGATTAGAACCAAGGCCCTCTACTTCTCGGACCCCGCTCCCACCTTTCCTCACCAGGAGGCCCTTTCCTTTCCACCCACTTGCTTTCCCATGCCCTGTTGGTATTCATGTCTTGACTTTGTATTTTATGTTCATTTGTTCATTTATTTATGTTTTGCTGTCCCCAGATAGAATATAAACTGTGAGATCTGGTATTTGTTTTGTTTGCTGTATCTCAAGTGCCTAAAACAGTGCCTGGCACACAGCAAGCACTCACATGAATGGGTGAAGGGGAGGCCCATGTGATTGATCACAGGGAGAAGGGAGGGGAGCACAAGATTCAGGAAGCAGAGAAGCGGTGGATGCAAAGGAGGGCATGCCAGGCACTCATGGGGGACTGTGTGAGGCCTCCACAGGGACAGTCAGAGGACCAGATACACCGGGGCAGGTGGTCTCATCTAGAAAGCAAACCTAGGAGCCTTCGGTGGAAGTCAGAGAGAACATTCGTCCTCCAGTTTACATTCCAGTTGGGGACAGCAATAAGTAAGTAAGTAAATAAATAAATAAATAACATTGATCCTTTCTTCTCTTTTTCTCTCCAAATTTGTTAGCACTTACTATGTTCCAAGCCCTGTTGGCACCAGAGATGCAAAAGAGGAATTAGGCATGGTGTGATATTTGACTCTGGGGAGAATAGCAGTAGACTCTAAAGATTTGAAAGGAGAGAATCAAATTACACAAAAAAGAACTGAATCATTTGGACACAAACTTGCATGTATGTTCCTAGCTTTTCCTGTTGCTTACAGCATTAATATTGACATCTGGTAATTTGCTTACAGATGATAGTTCTGGGAATTCATGTCGGAATCACTAATGCAGATTGATATGTATATATTTATAGAAGTGACACAATTAAATAATGACTGTAAAGGATTAATGTAGTAGTAAATAAGATCATGTAAACATGGAGAAGTTGATTCACAGGTATTTAATGAAAAAGCTACATAAGGATAATGGAAATACTGTACTTGTGCTTAGCATGGGAAGAATGTACAGTTGACCCTTGAATGACATGGGTTTGAACTGCATGGGTCCACTTACATTCAGATTTTTTTTCAATAAAAATTAAACTGAGTGTGCCTGCCTCTTCTTCCACCTCCTCCACCTCTTCTGCTGCTGCCACCCTTGAGACAGCAAGATCAACCCCTTCTCTTCCTCCTCCTCCTCAGCCTACTCAACATGAAGACAAGGAGAACAAAGACCCCCCTTTGTGATGATCCACTTCCACTTAATGAATAACAAATGTATTTTCTCTTCCTTATAATTTCCGTAATGACATTTTCTTTTCTCTGGTTTATAGTAAATAATACATATAACACATAAAATGTGTGTTAAATGACTTTATGTTATCATTAAGGCTTCTGGTCAACAGTAGGCTGTTAACTTTTGGGGGAGCCAAAAATTATATGTGGATTTTCAACTGTGTGGGGAGTTAGCACCCCTAACCTCCGCATTGTCCAAGGGTCAGCTGTATTTGTATGTGTGTCAGCCTCTGTGACTGGCCTTGGCAAGAAGAGAGGGCATCACATTTTCTCACTTCTTTCCTCTCAGGAATAATTCCAGCTGATGGGAAGACGACTGTGACTATTACGTTTACACCCTTTCAGTATGGGACTGCACAAATCAAAATGCAGTTATGGATTTCACAGTTCAACTCTCAACCATACGAATGTGTCTTCACCGGAACGTGCTATCCCAACATGGCCTTACCGTATGGCGTCTTTGCAGTGTTTTTGTTTATTCTTAGCCCTTTATCAAAATCCAAGTGTTCTTTTCTTCCATTCTGTCTTTCTTATAACAGAATGTCATCAAAAACTTATTTAAAATGATGAGCCGACATAAAATATACTTGAAAACAGAAATATAGAACATGTCTATGCTAGTAGCAGGAGTTGCTTCTGACAAGAAGGGAAGAAACAAGAAAAAGGGATTTTTAAGGGACACGTTTTTCCACTGATTACTACTGGTGCACTGTTGCTCCGGTAGTGATTTTTTGTTGCTTCCCAGTATTTAACAGCAGAAGTGGTGTCAAAGCTTCACTGAGATGGAGATGCTGAACTGCAGTTCACTACCTGGCTAAGTAGTGAACGTCAGAGCATGTCAGTGGGAGTGAGTCTCACCAAGGGACAGGTTGTCCCATGCCCTGGGTTATAAGGATGCTCTTACATGACAGACATTAAATTTGAGGTTGCTAACATACGTTCCATATAATGCAACAGGCCTGTTCAGTGGGTGCTCAGCAAATGCATATTAACTGTCAGAGTGAGAAAATGTGCACCTTTTTTTTCTTATTTTTATATTGTCATGGAAAACAAGTGTTTATCCTGTAAAACAATTGTCCACACATCCTTGCTTAAAGAAATGCTTGATATGTAACTTCAGTTTTACCTAAACTATTATGCCAAATTGGTATTGAACAAATAAATTTAAAAATGGTGATTTTCAAAATCGTAACTTTACTTTGTGTTGCAGAAAAATAGAACTATTAAGATAAAAATAATTTCTAAAAATGAAATGCTTCATAAGTAGCATTTCTGAATAGAACACCGTTCTACTGCCCCTCATAATAGATAGCCCGAATAGCTTCTGTGGGCTGTTAGCTGTACTGTCTCTCACTACCCACGTCCAAAGTCAGTTTCTAGTGACAGAAAAGATCCCAAACATTAGTCTGAATCTCTTTTTGAAACATCTTGCTACAAACAATTGCTATAATCATTCTTTTACTAGGAAGATAAATCAAGGTAAGATTTTTTTTAAATGTAATAAACCTAGCTATTGAAAAACCAACAGGCTAGAAATGGATTATGCTAGACCATGAGACCATTTTCAGCATGTCATGTTTTCAGTCATTACGTTCTTTAAGAATATAAGGCACAACAACCATTGGTGGGCTCTTTTGATAGCTCTGATTATACTCTAATACAGTGACATCACATTTATTTTAGTAGGCCACTGTTGGGGTACACATTTACTTTCAGTTTAGATATAATAAGGGACTTCAAGTTGTGGTGTTATCAGAAGGAATATAAAAAATTAGGGACCCAGTGGTTCACACCTGTAATCCCAGCACTTTGGGAGGCCAAGGCGGGCGGGTCACAAGGTCAAGAGATGGAGACCATCCTGGCCAACACGGTGAAACCCCGTCTCTACTAAAAATACAAAAAAAAAATTAGCCAGGCATGGTGGCACATGCCTGTGGTCCTAGCTACTCAGGAGGCTGAGGCAGAAGAATCGCTTGAACCCAGGAGGCGGAGGTTGCAGTGAGCCGAGATTGGGCCACTGCCCTCCAGCCTGGTGACAGAGCAAGACTCCGTCTCAAAAAACAAAAAAAGTTAGGGACCTTGAGATAATGACTTATTTACTAATTTAACATTTGTTTTAACCTATAGATTAGAAGAGTTTGAAAGGTTGAATACCCTTTCTAAAAAAGTAAACGTTCCTCCAGAAAAAGCAATGAAGCATATATATTTTCACCGACCACCAGTGAAGCCAAAGCTTCAGAAGGTGAAGGTACGGCGGGCCTTGTCCTCAGTGTGATGAAGGGGTGACAGAGCAGCAGAGTAACTGATTTCCCTACTGATTTGGTCTCTTAGGAAATTGAGTACCAGAACCTGAGATTTCCGGTAGATTTATCAAATCCATTTGCTGTGGCAACTGTTTTAAACCAAGAACCAGGAAAACTGAAGATTAAAGAATTAAGAGAAGGTAACCAGTTGACTGGCCATAAAGCAGCCCCTGAGCAGAATATGAAAGAGTTATTGCTTGTCCCATTGCTTACCTACAAACAGCAAAATTCAGTTAGACTGTTGTTATGCCTTGCCATTAGAAATGTGTTTTTCTCTCTGCAAATGATTCCAATTTGATTACTGGTATAAACATTGTCTGCTCCTGCCTTCAGTTTTGGATCAAGGCACTGAAATTTCAAAAACAAGACAGATGAAGGAGGCACTCTTTGAACAGAAAGTCAGACAGGACATTCATGAAGAGATGGAAAATCATCTTAAGTGGTAAATATTGAGCAATTATTTGTATCAAGTGGCAGTACAGTTGTTCTTAGATGATATTTTATAAATGAGAGACAGTGAAATGTAATAACCTTTTAGGTACTTTGGAGAATTTGATGATTGTTTCTCTGCCAGTGGTCCATCTATTTCAGTAGGAAGTTTCTGCTGCAAATAAATACATGTGACCAAACCACGCTCTTTCCTAAATGTATCCAGACGGCGGCAGGACTGGAGTGAATTGTGGGAGATGCTCCCTGGTCCTGCTGGTTACTGCTGCTGGCACCCCCTCACCCCAGGACAGATCTGGGTGTCTTGGACACCCCAGATCTCACCCTCATCACCCTCCACCTCCCCAGGAGCCCCTGTGCCTTGGGCTGTGTGCACCAGGGGCCTTCTGGGTAGGCCAGTAGGGTAAGGCTCTGGGGAGATTTTAAAACTCAGATGTGAGAATTCTTGTGTTTCTCTGCCCAAATTAGAACACTTTTCCAATTTTTTTTAACCAGATCAGACCAAGCTTATGCATGTGTACAGATTTAGCTGAAAAGTAAACTCGTTTTTTTGAGAAAGGGTGTCACTCTGTCAACCCACCTGGAGTGCAGTGTCACATCATGGCCAGCTGCAGCCCCAGCCTCCCAGCCTCAAGTGATCCTCCCACTTCAGCCTCCCAAGTAGCTGGGAGCACAGGTGCATGCCACCATGCCTGGCTAATTTTTTTTTTTTTTTTAGAGATAAGGTCTCACTATGTTGTCCAGGTGCAACCCAAACCCCTGGGCTCAAGTGATCCTCCTGTCTTGACCTCCCAAAGTGCTGAAATTATAGGTATGAGCCACCATGCTTGACCTAAAGTAAACTGGGCTGAAGAAAAAAAAAAGACTCTTGGAGAGTTCATTGAGAGGCTGCCTACCCCAGGACCCAGCCTCCACCATTCCCGACGCATGAGAGCACACCCTCAGCTGGAGCCCTCTGAAGTTGCCCTCTGGGTTGCCCCACTGTCTCGAGGGGATTGGCCCTTGTTTCCATCAGAAATCCCTCCTGCTTCAACTTAAGTCTATAGTTATGGCCCCTCCTCAGTTAATGGGAAGTACTCCAGGGAACTGAAAATTTTATTTTTAAAAATACCTTGTCCCTATCATGAAAAACAGGTAGGTTATCATTGTAGGAAACCTGAAAACATGGTTTTTTTACATATAGAGAAGGAAAAAAATCACAGTGATGCCATGACTCGGCAATGACCAGTGACCACTGTCAACACTGGTGTGTTCTTTCTATGCATCTCTGTATCGGACTTGAAGTAAGTAGTCCAATTCTTCAACACAGCATCTCCAATCCTATTCTGAGTGCTGTGTTGTTCTTTTAATGTTTTTCCCAACTTTTTATGTTGAAGGATCTTAAACCCACATACACTTGACCTTGGTTCACTAACTGTTCACATTAAGACACATGCACTTCCATTACTCCTCATACATGCACACATACACCCACATACGCCATTTTCCACCTGAGCCACTTACAGATAAATTGGAGATATTGGGCAGCTTCACCCTAAAAGACTTCAGCATGTAGCTCCCAAGAACAAAGACATTCTCCAACATTACTGTAATCACTTCCAATGGATTTCACACTGATACAATAATATTGTCTAATAATCAGTGTCTAGGCAGATTTAGCCAGTTGCTCCAAAATGTACTTCGTACCTGGTCTTTTTTAAATATTTATTTTAAATATTTAATGTATTTTAAATATTTATTTTAAATTTTATATAAATAAAATAGAGACAGGGTTTCGCCATGTTGCCCAAGCTGGTCTCAAACTCCTGGCCTCAAGTGATCCACCACCCCTGACCTCCAAATTTCTGGGATTACAGGCATAAGCCACCAAGCCCAGCCTATACCTGGTTTGTTTTTGTTTTTGTTTTTGTTTTTGGAGAGAGGTATCTAGGGTGCAAAGATCATACCATTTGTATTTAGTTTTCATGTCCCTTTGGTCTCCTCTAACCTAAAACAGTTCTCCAGAACACCCTTCGTCCTCCACTTTAAAAATCATAACTATTATTTATTTAAGACATGTGCTGGGTCTCGTGGTGAATACACTGCATATTAGTTTCTTTAAATTGTGATAGAATTCATCATTGTAACCAGTTTAAAGTATATAGTGCAGAGATTTTTTAGCAAATCCACAGTGTTGCATGACCGCCACCACTACCCAATTCCAGAACACTGGCATCAGCAGAAAAAGAAACCCCATGCCCATTATCAGTCACTCCCCATTCCCCACTCCCAGGAGCTGCTGGCAACCACTAATCTACTTTCAGTCTCTATGGATTTGCCCACTCTGGACATTTCACATAAAGGGAATCACAGAATACATGGTCTTTTGTGACTGACTTCTTCCACTTAACATGTTTTTAAGATTCATTCACATCATAACATGTGTTAATATTGCATTCCTTTTTACAGCTGAATAATATCCCATTGAATGGATGTGCAACATTTTGCTTATTCATTCACCTGTTAGTGGATATTTCAGTAGTTCCCACTTTTTGACTATTGTGAATAATGCTGCTATGAACATTTATATGCACTCTTCTATGTGACCATATCATTTCAGTTCTCTTAGGTGTATATCTAGGAGTGGAATTGCTGGGTCATATGGTAACTCTGTTTAACTTTTTGTGGCACCACCAAACTGTTTTCTGTGGTGCCTGAACCGTTTTACATTCCCACCAGCAACATCTGAGGGTTACGGTTTCTCCACTTGCTCCGCAATACCTGTTATTTTCCATTATTACCATCATCACCATCATTGCTGTCCCGATGGGTGTAAAGGGGTGTATTGTTGTGGCTTTGATTTGTATTTCCCTAATGACTTAGGAGGTTAAGCATCCAGATGTTGTTATTCATAAATATTTAAAGTAAGCTTCACTTTGTAGAACACATTATTCATCTTCGTTACGTTGCTGAAGCCTCTGTAACTTCTCTCTCCCATGTGTTCTCTCTCCAGCATCTCAGTGTTCCTTTTCAGTTGTGGAATATAGTGAAGATGTTCCATCCTAATGTTGACTCTGGTATTCTGATGGGTTCTGGACACTGTTTTTTTTCTTCCCCAGGCAGGTGCACCTTGGTAAAGATCCTATGTCTTTTAAACTTAAAAAAGAGCTTACTGAGGAGTGGCAAAGAGCATGCGCCAAATATAAGGTCAGAGTTACTGCTAATTTGCTATCTTTTGTTTCACTAGATGTTTTTAAATTCCTACTATATGCAAGATGCCAGGGGAAGAAAACCCTCAGTTAAATTGGGAATGGGAAAGGCTGATGACAAGTAAATTGTCAACCATAAATCAAGACTGGCTATAAATGTCACCAGAGACCTATACTAAGTATTGTAAGGATTCAGAAGCCAGAAAGGAGAGAGAACTCATCTGATTGGAATGCTTCCTGGGAGACATCATATAAGTTTTTGAAAAGTAGCAAAGAGAACAAAGGCATTCACATGGAGGGAATGGCTCAAATTCAAGCTGGAATTTTGAGCTGGGGTTCTCTGTCCCATGATCTCCAGAGCATGAAGACAAAAGAGACCCAAAGTTGGTAACCAGGAGCCACATCAGAGACAGATGCAAATGACAGTCCCAAGTCAGAGATCCTCAAAGGGGCTATGCAGAAAAAGGGAAACTGGGCTGAGGGGAGTGGGGCCACACCTGGGGTGCCAAGGTAGCACCTGTAGGTTCAGGGATGTGAACTGTGGGACTGTGCAACACCCATGACCTCACCATGCTTTGAAGATGGTTGTTACCTACACAGCAGGTGCAGAGAACACTGAGGACAAGTCCATAGTGGCTAAAACACAGGATAGCCATTGGCCAGAGGAGACAGGAGTCGGCTGGTGCTCTGTGTCTGAACTTAATTGGTAGGACTTACAGAATGATCACATATTGTATTAGTTGGCTCAGGCTGCCATAACAAAGTATCACACAGACTGTGTGACTTAAAACAACAGAAATTTATTTTCTCACGGATCCAAGATCCAGCATGGTAGATTCTTTCCGAGAGCCATGAGTGAAGGATCTGTTCCTGACCTCTCTCCTTGGCTTATCGGTGGCCACCTTCTCCTCACATCTTCATGTGGTCTTCCTGTGTGTCTGTCCTAATCTCCTCTGTTATAAGGACACCAGTCACACTGGATTAAGACCCACTCTGACAGACTCATTTTAACTTGGTCACTTCTTTAAAGACTCCGTTTCTAAATACGATCACATGCTGAGTTCTGGGGGTTAAGGCTTCAACGTGAGAATTTTGAAGGGACACAATTCCACCCGTAACACAGACATTTGAGCTAGGGAATGCAAGGTTCATGTAGACTGACTTCATAGCAGTGAGTGGGAGGGATTGAGGAAAAGTGTTTCTTGTTAGATATGAACATGTTTCTCATAGAGAATATACTTCTCTTTCTAGATTTGGAGTTCACCTAGATATTTAAATAAATTTAAATATTCTTTCTTATTTTTCTTCATTTTTCATAAGACAAGCAAAAGAATATAAAATCATTACATTGGTAAATCTTTGCATTGAGAAAAAGCACGTTCTAAATTGGCATTTAAATTTAGTTCTCACTGTTCAGATTCTTTGCATGCTCTCTTAAAAACAAAACATCAAGTATTTTCTGTCAAGCCCACAATGGAATGCTGTTTTCTAACCTTTTTAAAGATGAAGTTGGCACAGACATCCCCAGATCAGTCATTGTGGGCATTGAGGCTGTGGCTGCAGGCAGTGACAGCCAAGAAGCAGTCCCATCCTTAGCATGGCTCCTGGGGCAAGGAGGATAAGCAGGCAGCCCAGATGCCCTGGAATATGGGAGACCAAGTATCTCAGGGGCCCCATTCTCTGTGTCCAGGGGATTTCATCTGAGAGCTGAGTCCTGGCAGGTGACCCAGTGGCAAGGAACTCCTGGAGGCACATGGCAGAAACAAAGGGAAGAAATGGTTGGGGAAGGAGGGAGTTGGCCTCAGAGTGGCACAGCCCTCAAGGATGATGAGCTTTTACTCATCGTCAAATAAGCAATGTCTTAATAAAGATATAATAAATCTCCCTTGTCATTATTCTAGCTAATGACCTATCTACCAGTCCCTTTTTTAAATTGCCTATTTTATTTTACTCTTAATGCTGGTGGGGGTCTGGGGCTCCCCATGAAATCTGTCTTTTGAACTTCATGTACACAGTCTCAAACTCAACTTCCCAATATGTGCCAATCAGAGCTAGGTAGCTCACCACCCTGGTGACAATAACACATCTCTCTTATTTCTGAGTAGGGTATTAATGTGATGATCAGAATAGATTTTTTCCAAGTAAGTCTTTTAAAATGCTTATAAACAGTGTACTTAAGAGCCAAGCTGGTTTTTGAAGTTACCCAACAAACAAATAACAGAACACACAGAGAAGCAAAAACTAATATCATCTGCGGAATATGCAAGTCCCCTTTCCCACGTGGGCAGACATGTATAGACACTTACCCCAGCCCAGCCAGCCTGCCCCAGGAGTCACTGTTGGATCCTGGGAATGAGAAAAATGACCTAGGCCCCATCAGGGAAGGAGGCAGGTAAGGCAAGGGGAGCAGCCTGGGGTCACTCACATCTGGGGAGCCACAGGTCGTTTTCTGGCCCAGGAGGACCTGTCAGCTTCCACTACCCAGGAGAAGGGAGGAATCCCCACATTCCTTCCTTAAAACCTGATGCCTGAATAATCAACTGTGAGGAGCTTAAGACTTTACTGGGACGTTAAATGTCTTTTTTATGAAATCTGCATACTGCCATAGTTACACAGTTTCTTAAAATTCTTTCTATGAATGTTAAGTGTCTTGGAAATAATTTCCAAAGACACTATCTTTTAGTTATTAAAAAAAGATATCAAGTCTGTGCTTCAATCAGAGCTCCCTGTGTTTAAACAGTGTGATCATAATGATCTTTTTTACCTACTTGTGTTTCACCACTTTCAACGGGAACGTCACGGGTGGATTTGGCCAATTGCTTAATGGGTTTCTACAAGTTTTAAAGACAAAGTTTTATGCATTTATATTCAACTTAAATTCTTTTGATGATTAAAAACCCAGCTAGATAGAGGAGATCCTATTTTGGATGAGGAATTTCAGCGACTTAAAACAGAAGTTAACCAGAAACGGGTCATTCGCAATCGAGAAGAGGTGGGTAACTTTCCTTTATTTAGAAGCTGATTATTGGAAGTTCTTTAGATGCTTGTTTTCTAATGCTAAACAATTTTATAGAAGTCCTTTACCAAGAGATATTTAATACTTTTTAATTTGCATACATTTCAGAGTGGTTTTTACCATGTTTTTGCAAGTAAACCATCAAAACATGTAATTCGTGTTTCTCTTGAAATGAACAGCATTGCATACTTTGGCCACCCATTCTCATCCCTCTGCTTTCTCATTTTGGGTCTCCTTTTTTGTTTCCCTTCATTCTCTAAGCCCCTGTCCGCAGGTCCTCAAGGTGGGTCCCTGGGCCTCTGTTCATTGTCCCCCGTCCCTTGGTAGAAAGGATACAAAACCAGAAGTAAGAAGCCAGAGTTCTAGTTCCAGCTGTATGACAGATAGGGGACCTTGGCAAGCCTCTTGACTGGTGCCTTAGTGTGCTCAAATATAAAATGAGTACAGTGGTCCCATCCACCTGATTGTCTCTGTCTTGTAATACTAGTTCATTTTTACACATCTATGAAGAATTACCCAAGGCTTGATAATTTATAAAGGAAAGAGGCTTAATTGACTTGCAGTTCTGAATGGCTGGAGAGGGCTCCAGAAACTTATAATCATGGCAGAAGAGGACATTCTTCTTTACATGGTGGCAGGAATGAGAAGAATAAAAACCTACCCAAGAAGGAAGCCTCCTATAAAACCATTAGATCTTGTGAAAACTAACTCACTATCTTGAGAACAGGAGATGGTGAGTTAGTCAGTTTTCACAAGATCTAATGGTTTTATAAGATGATCCATTTGTCTCCACCTGGTCCCTCCCATGACATGTGGGCATTATGGGAACTACAATTCAAGATGAGATTTGGTTGGGGACAGAGCCAAACCATATTATTCCACCACTGGTCCTTCAAATCTCATGTCCTCACAGTTCAAAATACAATCACGGCCTTCCAGCAGTCCCCCAAAGTCTTAACTTATTCCAGCATTAACTCAGCCTCTGTCCAAAGTCTCGTCTGAGACAAGGCAAGTCCCTTCAACCTATTAGCCTGTAAAATCAAAAGCAAGTTAGTTACTTACTAGATACAATGGGGGTACAGGCAATGGGTAAATATACCCATTCCAAATGGGAGAAATTGGCCAAAACAAAGGGGCTACAGGCCCCATGAAAGTCAGAAATTCAAGAGGGAAGTCATTAAACCTTAAAGATCCAAAATGATCTACTTTGACTCCATGTCTCACATCCAGGTCATGCTGATGCATGAGGTGGGCAGGTGGGCTCCCATAGCCTTGGGCTGCTTTGCTCCTGTGGCTTTGCAGGGTACAGCCCCTCTCCCAGCTACTTTCTCAGGCTGGCATTCAGTGACTGTGGCTTTTCCAGGTGCTCAGTGCAAGCTGTCAGTGGATCTACCATTCTGGGATCTGGAGGGTGGCAGCCCTCTTCTCACAGCTCCACTAGGCAGTGCCCCAGTGGGGACTCTGTATGGGGGGTCCAACCCTACATTTCCCTTTGTACTGCTCTGGTAGAGGTTCTCTATGAGGGCTTCACCCCTGCACTGAAATTCTGCCTGGACATCCAAGCATTGCCATACATCCTCAGAAATTTAGGCAGAGTTTCCCAAATCTCATTTCTGGACTTTTGTGCACCCACAGGCTCAACACCATGTGAAAGCTGCCAAGACTTAAGGCTTTCACCCTCTGCAACCATGGCCTGAGCTGTACATTGGCCCCTTTTAGCTACGGCTGGGCCACAGGGCACTGAGTCCCAAGACTGCACAAAGCATCAAGACCCTGGGTCTGGCCCACAAAACCGTTTTTTCCTCCTAGGTCTCCAGACCTATAATGGGAGGGGCTGGTGTGAAGACTTCTGACATGCCCTGGAGACATTTTTCCCTTTGTCTTGGCAATTAACATTGGTTCCTCATTACTTATGCAAATTTCTGCAGCCGGCTTGAATTTCTTCTCAGAAAATGGTTTTTTTTTTTTTTTAATATCACATTATCAGGCTGCAAATTTTTCAGACTTATATGCTTTGCTTCCCTTTTAAGCATAAGTTCCAATTCCAAACCATATCTTGTGAATACATAAAACTGAATACTTTTGACAGCACCAAAGTCACCTCTTGAACACTTCGCTATTTAGAAATTACTGCCAGATACCCTATATCATGTCTTTCAAGTTCAAAGTTCCACAGCTATCTAGGGCAGGGACAAAATGCCCCCAGTCTCTTTGCTAAAACAAAGCAAGAGTCACCTTCATTCTAGTTCCCAGCGAGTTCCTCATCTCCACCTGAGGCCACCTCAGTCTGGACCTCATTGTCCATATCACTATCAGCATTTTGGGCAAAACCACTCAACAGGTCTGTAGGAAGTTCCAAAGTTTCTCACATTTTCCTATCTTCTTCTGAGCCCTGCAAACTGTTCCAGCCACCTCTGCCTGTTACCTAGTTCCAAAGTTCCTTCCACATTTTTTAGTAGCTTTATAGTAGCACCCCACTCCTGGTACCAATTTACTGTATTACTTCATTTTTACTCTGCTATGACGAAATGCCTAAGGCTGGGTAATTTATAAATGAAAGAGGTTTAATTGTCTCACAGTTCCACATGGCCGGGAAGGCCTCAGGAAACTTACAATTATAGCAGAAAGGGATGCAAACACATCGTTCTTCACATGGCTGCAGGAGTGAGAAGAATGAGAACGAAGCAAAGGGAGAAGCCCCTTACAAAAACCATCAGATCTCTTGAGAACTAACTCACTATTATGAGAACAGAATGGGGGAAGCTGCCCCCATGATTCAATTATCTCTAGTCCCTCTCACAACACACGTTGATTATGAGAACTACAATTCAAGATGAGATTTGGGTGGGGACACAGCCAAACCATATCACTTGTTAAAACCCTAACTTTTGATTTTAACAATGAAAAAATTCTAATCTCCCACCTCCATCATTCTCACTTTTCTCTGCTGGTTTTGCCATATCTGAATTATTTTTACCTCATTTATCCCTATCCTCCTCCTCATCACATTTCTTTTGGCCACAAAGTCTTGCCAATAGCTCTTCCATGGGCCATACCAGAGTCCAACCTTCAGGTATCTCCCATGACTAATCCAACAGGTTTTTCTGTCTGTATGCCTGCTCCTCTTTTCTCTCCTCTGCAGCTCATGGCATATGCCAAAGTAAGACTGATTCCCTTCTGATGGCTTTGTTATATCATTTCCTTATTCAAAAACCTACAGAGACTGAACCTCAGGCTCTGGCCAGCCTCACTATGCCCCCAGGCTCTCTTTTCTCCTTATTCATTTACTAATTTAGACACACTGGTGCCCAGGACATGCAGGCACATGTGGGACAATATATATGTCAGCACTAGGCATTCAGGGCTGAGTAAAGCAGTCCTTCTTCCCAGCCAGGGGATCTCACAGCCCACACCTCTCAATTCTGGATGCACTGCCAGCACCACCACATAGGATTGGTGACTTTATTATTTCTCAAAGTCACATGTGTTTGCTTGAGCATTCCTAACTAGACTGTAAGTTTCTTAAAACCCTTATCTTCCACTTTTGGCCCCCAACTCAAGAAGTATTCCTTATAATGCTGTGTACACTAAGAGTGCTTAATAAATAAATGCTCACTAAGTAATACAACAAATAAATAACAATTTGGCATCAAATTCTAAAAAGTTTTTATTAAATGTTTATGACAGGAGTTAAAATTTAAATGTAAAATATGCCTATATTTTATATTCACAGAAAATCAAGGAATTCCATCCTAATTTTGACCCACTCATTAATAACACTTGGCTCAGCAGATCCAGGGCACAAAGACGCTTTCAACAAGTAGCACGCAAGGTAAGTCTCAACACCAGCTGGAAACGTTGATGTGTTTGCTCATCAGCATAAGGAAATCAAGCAATGGTGGTTTGATAACATTTTATTGAGATACAATTTACATGCCATAAAATTCACCCTTGTAAAGTGTACAGTTCAGTCGCTTTTAGTATATTTATAGAACTTGGCAGCCATCACCCCTATCTAATTTTAGAACATTTTTATCACCTCAAAAGGAAATTTGGTGCCCATTTTCAGGCACTCCCCACACCCTCCTGGCAACCAATAATTTACTTTCTGTCTCTATGGATTTACCTTTTCTGGGCATTTCATATAAATGGAATCATACAATTTGCAGCCTTTTAAAAATTCAATTTTTAAATTTATAATTGACACATAATATTTATACATATTTATGGGGCACAGTGTGATGTTTCAATGCATGTATACATTGTATAAGGATCAAATCAAGATAATCACCATATCCATCACCTTAAACATTCAATACATGGCTTTTGGTAACTGCTTCTTTCATATAACTTATTTCCTAGGTTTGTACATGTTTTAGCATGTATTAATACTTCATTCCTTTTTATGGCTGAATAATATTCTATTGCATAGATAGACCATATTTTCTTTATCCATTCATCAGTTGATGAAAGCTTCCGTTGTTTTCACCTTTCGGCTATTATGAGTAACAATGGGATATTGATCAGTTACTTCTAGGGAGAACAATGGAGAATGCCTGAGAGATCATGCCTCTAGCATCCAGGCTTAATGCCTACCTTTCAGAGGTGTCATCTCCTTCTATGGCTTCCCCACCTCATGCTGGTCCTCCAGTGGCTTCTGTTAACAGGATAAAATGAAGACTTCTGATCCTCTCATGCCGGTAAAGGGTGTCATGTGACCCCTGGTCTGGCCGCAGCCACACCTCTCTAGCTGCCCCTGTCCTCTCATTGTCCCTGTCTGGTCTGCCACACAAGTCGTGCTCATTCCCTGCTACAATCCTGTGAATCTGCTCTCAGCTCTAACTACAGTGCCTCCCCAGCTCTGCTCCATGGGCCCGCACCTGTCCTTGGGCCAGCCTGTGTCCACTTTTCCTGCAAGAGGCTGTCTTTGCACGCTTTAGTACTTAGGGACCTCCGTGGTGCCATGTGCTTCGTATGCTGCCTATAAGTCTCTCGTCTCTGTCACTCGTGTGTGGCTTCCCTGGTGGGCAGGGCCACACCCGAAGCCAAGGATAGCAGTGGATAGAGCCTGGGCTGTGGAACAGACTGCCTGCACTAATTCCTGGTGCTGCTTCCTTGCACTTTCTGATCCTGGGCAAGTTACATAACTACAGTGCCTTAGTTTCCTCACCTGAATGCTGAGGAGAATAATGAGACCTGTCTCGCAGGGTTGTTGTGAGGATCAAATGAATGAATACGTTTAAGAGACTCCAGATGTTGGTGTTACAGCTTATCTTTCAAGCAGTCTTCTCATCCCGGACTGGCAACAGTCTAGGTAGAGGGAGGCAGAGCTCACTGCCTTAGGGACCTACTTACCAGCCTCCAAGTCCCCGTGTCCCTCGCTTACCCACCAGCCTCCAGGGCCCAAGAGCCAGCGTCCCTGGTGAGGCTTTCCCTGGGTGGTCTTTGCATATGTGCAAGCAGGGACCACCACAACAGGCTCAGGGCAGGGAGGATAGTGGTAAGAGGCAGCACAAAGTTGCGCTCCCGAGGAAAGCACAATAGGCAACAGGAAGAGACTGGCCAGGCTGGCTTGTTGCTAATGGGACCACCTTGGTCCTTCTGCATCAAGCCCTCCCTCCCAGAAAAGGGTGTCAGCAATGATGGACTTTGTTCCAGATGACTTTGTTCTGAGTGATGGCTCAAGCCTGTTCCTCACATGCCACAGCAGGGCCTGTCAGTTCTATGTGCCGACGTGTCCCCAGCCTGATCTCCTCAACTGCAGCCACAGACCAGGCTCCCACCATCTCTCCCCTGGACCATGGCCACAGGTCCCCCTACATTTAGTGCCACATGGCAGCCAGAGTTGTATTGGTAGAGCTAAAAGATGACGGTACCTCTCCCCTACTGAAACCCTCCAGAGATGTTCTGTAACAGTTAGAATAAAATACACAATTTTTATCACTGCTACCAGACCACAGGGATTTCTCTCTGTCCCTTAACCATGTCCCCTGTGTTCTGTCAACAGGACCTCTGTACTGGCTGTCTCCCCTGCTCAGAACTCTCTTGCCAACATCTTTCCATTGTTGTCCTGTCATCATTCAAGCTTGGCAGAGGCCTTCCCTCATTATCCTTGCATAAGAGAGCCAGCCAGTCATGGCCTCAGGCACTTACCCTCTAATTTTCTTCAGGATATTTATCATGGTTTTTTGTCTTGGTGTTTACTGTCATCCCACTCCGTACCCTACACACACTTGGGATATCAGCTCTGTGTGGACATTTATTTGCTTTTCACTGTATCTCCAGTGCCTTGCACAGGACAAGGCACTGAGTAGCGGCTTTATGTGTTAAATGAAAGAGTCATTTACAGAATGGAAAACAACGTAAATTATGGAATAAATAATCCCCACAGCCGCAGCTCTGGGCTCAGGTAGCATTCACCTGCAGCAGCATGTGCTCTGAAGGCAAAGCTCAGAGGTATGTAGTTAGCATTGCCCATAACCCACAGTGCCATTGCTACAGAATCACCCATGCTGTTTATCCTTCAACTCTGAAAATAGCACAGTGGTAGCATTTCTATTCAGATATATCCAGAAGAAAGAACATAGAACCAGTCATTCTTTCCACACTGGAAACAGGAGAAAATCAAGGCTCATAAATTGGGTGGGACAAGGCCAGATGACAACTTGGTCTTTTTTGTAATCAGGCAAGTCAGTATTCCTCAGACCTTGAAGTCCCTGTAGCCGCAGACTAGGGAGGGTAGCATGCCATGCTCCCTGTGAATTCTGACTCAGGGTGGCGATCTCAGCTCTTAGTGTGATTAGGTAAAGTGAATTAGGTTGAATGTCAAAATGAGCATGTGTCGATTAATAATCTGAAATCATTATTCTCTCCAATTTCAGGTCATGATTCAGGGACGATTATTCAATATGCTGAGTGCTATTCGTGAAATGGACAAAGAGAGTGTCCTGAGAAAGATCGGCCAAGCCAAACAATCCATGGCACAAGGTGAAGTATGGCTGCCAAGCACAGCGATGCCGAGGCCGATCGTGCCTCTGAGCGCGAGCTCTCCTTAGAATGAAGTGAGCTCTGTGCAAATACAAAATTTTCACCAGCACACATGTTAGTTTCCTATCCCTGCTATACCAAATCACTTGTGCCCTCTGCTTTCTCTTGTCACCAGAGACTAGGGTAGTTAGGATTTACACTTGCTGATTGACTGGTTGAGCCTGGTATTTTCTCAACCTAGCATTTGCACATTAAGCCTTTTAAACTTAATGGCTTAAAACAACACAAATGTATCATCTCACAGTTCCAGAGGTCAGAAGTCTAAAATCAAGGTGTTGGGAGGGCTGAGCTCTCCCCTTGGGGCTTCAGGGGAGCCCATGTCCTTGCCTTTTCCAGCTCCTGGCATCCACCTGCATTCCTTGTCTCATGGCCCCTTCCCCACGTGACCTCTTGCTTCTGTCCTCACATCTCCTTATGTGATCTGACCCATCCCCCTGTTTCTTCTTATGCAGCCTGTGATTAGATAAGGCCCACCTGTCTAGTGCAGAATAATCCCCCATCACAGAGCCCATCTGCAGAATGCCTTTTTACCATGGAAGGTAACACATTCACAGGCTCCTGGGTATGGGATGTAGACACCTCTGAGTGCCATTATTCAGCCTATCTCATGATGTAAAGTGAATCTCCATGCTACGTTTGGCTGAAATACCTACCCAGTTGATAATGAACAAGGTCACCTGACCCCAAACCACGCTGGAATGTCTGTGAAGTTTGGCTGTGGCTCGACCTCCTGTTTTGTGCCCTCTGCTTCCTCTTGTCACCAGAGTCTAGGGTAGTCGTCATTTATACTTGCTGATGGCCCAGCTGAATTTGTTATTTTCTCAGCCTAGAATTTGCACATTAAGCCTCTTAATCTTGTACTGTCTTTGCTACTTACGGAAATTTCCATGCTGGCCACTGCAGCCACCGTAGCTCATGCCAGTAATTCCAACACTTTGGGGGTCCAAGGTGGGAGGATCACTTGAGCCTAGGAATTCGAAACAAGCCTGGGCAACATAGTGAGACCCCTGGATAATAATTATCCAGGACAAGTGGCATATGCCTGCAGTCCCAGCTGCTCAGGAAGCTGAGGTGGGAGGACCGGTTAAGCCCAGGAGTTCAAGGTTACAGTAAGCTATGATGGCACCACTGCACTCAAGCCCAGGTGATAGAGCAAGACCCCGTCTCTCAAAAGACAAAGAAACAAAAAAAAGCAAAGAAATTCCAATCCCCTGATGCCCAGCTTGGCTGGGACTATTGGAGACCCACTCTTGGTAGCTTCTGGGACCCAAACACCGTATCACCATCTTCTCCCAATATGTGTATTCTCAACCACAGTTTGAATGCCAGCCCTCAAGCAGCCCTGATCTTTCCAGACTTTTCCTCCCTTCCTGGCCTGAGCCTCAGAGCCTGATTCAGGCTTCACCATCCTCCCTGGGCAGCAACCACACTCCCATCTGCTGCTCCACTGACACCCAAATGTGTATTTTGTTTTTCAAAACATTGTATAACACGAAAATAATTCTCTTGTTTCATCTTATATTATTTTTTATCTCTGGTGTTGAAGTTTCTAATAAAGAAACTTTTTTTTCTAAAAATCTGTAAAATTCACCTGTGAATTGTATAGGGATGTATAGAAAATGTCTTCATTTACTTCTTTAATCTTTTTCTTTGCTTAATTCATCAGAGATATTTTAATGATGAATTATAACTTTTTGGAAATAAAGGTAAAATCTTTTTAACTGGAAAAGAGGTTGAGGTAAGGAACCAAGGGAACACTAAGAGTGGAAATATATACATATGTAAACACACACACACCAACTAATTGGTATATAGCAAATATGCAAATACAGATGGTGATTTCCCATAAAAATACCTTTAGTACCCCCTAAAAGTGCTGGGTTTTTTTCCCATAGAGACAAATTTCTTCAAATTCTTCCTGCGGCGAATCAGTCAGGATGATTATACCACCCGGTTCTCTGTGTCGCCCCAGGAGGTGCTGCCCTTTGCTTTCCCAGACTGCAGTCCGCCCCAGGACTCCAACGAGCTGGTAGGTGCTGTCAGGCTTGGTGGCGGGAAGTGGGCAGGATCATGGTCGTGTTGGGCAGATACAAGGCAAGCCCTACCTCAGTCTCAATCCCTTCACCTCCTCCCTGAGGCTCCAAAGGAAGATCAGGAAAGTACGACCAGTGGGAAACCCGGGATCATCTCTTGCCATCTGCCTTGCTCCTGATATACCTGCACAGATCTCCCTTGTAACCTGGGCTAGATCCTTTGCAGCCCAAAATCCAGCATGAGCACTGAACCCCTCCCCACACTCACCTAACTGCCCTGGAACTGGGCCTGGGTGCAGAAGGTCAGAGAGAGGAACCAACAGGGCCCCACCTGGCCCAGGGAGGCAGGCTCTGCTCAACTGGGCCCTTCTGCTGCCTGGGCAGATGGTAGAAGTCAGGCAACAGAGAAAGCCAGCCCTCAAGTCTGGGTCTGACATCGTAAGAAGGGACTGCGACCCCAGAAACTGATAATCTAACCCAACAGACTCACAATCCGCTTCTCTTTCCTTCTCCTTCTCTCTGGTGTGTGTGTGTGTGTGTGTGTGTGTGTGTGTGTGTGTGTGTGTGTGTGTGTTTGTGTGTGTCTTTCTTGGGGTAGCAGGAGGTATAATAGCTCATCCATCTTCCCTTATGGGCCACAATGGTGCATGATTAAAATTAACTGCATATTGTTAGTTAACCTTATGTTGCATTTACCATACGTTAAGCCAGTGTCTTAAGTCCTTCAAGTGTGTCACCTCATTTAATCTTCAACAAATCTACGTGATAGGTTTACCATTTTACAGATGAGAAAACTGAGGCACACATTCACATGGCCAGTAATAAAATGTTGCTCGAGTTCATATCGTTAGTAATAAAAAGTATACTTAATACTGCAAGTGCATGTGCAAAATATTCTGTTAATTTCAAAGGATAAACTTGTCATTCACATTCTAAAGTATTTGTTAAGCATTGCAGGTAATCTGCTCGAGAATTATAGGGCTGAATTTAGAAATTCCTTATGTTTTCTGCTTTTGATACTTGTGTGATTTAAAAGAACAGAATAATTAGTTCCTAAGAAATAAAAAAAAACAGTGATTTTCAAGCAACAGTAAATGTCTGACACTCGATAATTAATGGGGTGAAGAGGTTGATGGTGTGGCAAGGGATCCTCATTATGCAGTGGAGCCCCCCCCTTATTTTTTAATTGTTTGAAGGTGATATGTTTCACTTGATATTTTAGCTAGTGCTACAAAGAGTTCTCTGCTGCTCAGGGTTGTTGAAAAATAGAGTGCTCAGCATTCCTGTCTATAAAAAAGAATCTATTAATTTATTTCATAAATACTGTGTTTCATCAGTTGTAACATGCTTTTTTTTTTTACATTTAGCATCTGGAAATTGGGAAATGGTGTCATTGTGGCATATTAACCTTTCATCATATTAATTTAGTGATGGTGTATTAGATTAGGAGATACATGCTATTTTTGGAGTGCCCATCATATTTAGGAACCACCCAGATCCTCTGGGTGTCTGAGGCAGACTACTATGCAGGAAGTGTATTTGGTAGTGCTTTGGGGGTTCACACCAGTGGAAAGCAAGCTGAGGGGACAGGATTGGGTGGAGAGAGAAGTAGGATTGGGGTCCACCTCAACAAAGGCCTCAGCTGCCCCTATGAGAACTCTGAAGCTAGCATAGGGTGAGAGGACACAGCATGTTTCCCGTGGCTTCAACCCGCCATGGAGGTGAGCTGCCTGGGAGGAACATTAATCTTGATTGAGCAGCTCCCTTCAGATGAGGTAGCTCCTGAAGAGGGCTCCCCTGCCCCACAGAGGTGTTTCTGTCCCTAAACTCCTGGCAGCTGGGGGGCTGAGTCCTTGAAGCCTGAAGAAGCTTCTGCGTGACACACTGTAGTCTCCAGAACCGTGGAAAATAAAAAAGACTCACATCCACTAGGAACATGGAAGAGGGGGTGGCCAGGGCTGCCTTCCTGCCCTACAGATCAAGTGGCAACTATGGTCGCAGGAGGTGTTGCTCTGAGAGTAGAAATGGTCATTTAATGTTTTGAAATGTAATGGAAACAAGCATAGCCACTCTTGCTCAGTGTTAAGTCTCTTCTTTTTTCTTCTTTCACATTTTAGGCTCCTGATGGCCTTGGACTGGTCCCAATTAAGTCTTCAGAAGTTCAAATCAAGCAGAGTTATTCCTTCTTCAACCTGCAGGTCAGACCTGTCACATAGAATTAATTGAGTTTCTTATTAAGTAAGCAAAATATTCTCGAATTTGAATTGCTAGCGTTTTATGGTTTTGCTTTATTATAGATTACACTGGGTAGCACACTCTGCTATTACTGTATGGCATATGGGAGGCACAGCAGATTCTTTTCTCATAGTATGGCTTATGCAAACCATGATATCTATTCTGTGGATATACCTATATCATGCATATATGAAGCTACCTGAACTGCATATATTAGAAACTTCAAGAAAAAATACAAAAAATACAAAAAAGTGAGCAAAAAATTAATCAGCCTTTCTTGAGGTATATGACCACTTCTCGTTTTGAAAATGAAAATATTTTGGTGTACTTCTACACTTAAGCCAGATGGTATGGTTGAGGAATCATGAACACTCACATGTGCTGAAGCCCAGAGCAGGGCTCAGGACTTGCACTAAAGTCTGTCCAGTGCTGGTCCAAACTAACAACAGCCACAATGCGATGACTACAACGTGGTGCTTGTCTTACTTTTACCACCAGGAAGCTCAGAAATGCTGTTGTTGAGAAGTAGATCCCACCAAATGGCAACCGGTTTTTAAGGATTTTCAATCTTCTTTCACCTCCAGGTTCCTCAACTGTACAAAATTAAGAGATATCAGCCGTTCTCTGTCCACAAATCTTCAACAAGTTACAGACCTCAAAAGCTTGCCCGAGCCCTGAGGCAAGGAGCTGAGGTAACACATCCCCACCTTCCGGAATCGCTGTCATCTTTTCCCTGTTATCCTGGCATAAAAGCTAACGTGCTGCCTTTGGCCCTTGTTAGGATGAAGTCACCACCATCATAGCCCTTCCAAAACAGGACTCTACACCTCAGCTCTCTGACAAGACCTCAATCTTGAGCATGAAACCACCTGAGGCCCTAGCCACATCCCTAGATTACGATCCACTGTATGTTTTTGTAAGTGACAACTGGCAGAAGCCTTGTTTTCTGTGTTCCTTTATTTCAGCATTACTCTATAGGAAACAGCATTCATTGGGAATATTTTTTTCTCTCTGAAACTTCAAGTGTTGAACAATATCTGGCCTTTAAAATTGCTTGCCAGCCTTTATTTATTGGAGAATATCAATGATTGTGCCTTTTAGCAATTCCTGTACCTTTAAGGAAAATAATCGTATTTTTAAGTGAATAGTTTTAAGTGAATGAAAATGAAAACAAACAAAAAATCTGTGGGAAATTTGTAGCACTGCGTATCTACATTAGAAAAGACGAAAGGTTTCAGGTTAATGTCCTAAGCTACCCCATTATGAAACTAGAAAAAGGAGAGCAGATGAAAGCAAACTAAGCAAGAAAAAGAAATAATAAAGGTCAAATTGTAAGTAAGTTGAATAGGCTGGGCGCAGTGGCTCAGGCCTATAATCCCAGCACTTTGGGAGGCCAAGGCCGGCAGATCACTTGAGGTCAGGAGTTCAAGAACAGCCTGGCCAACATGGCGAAACTCCATCCCTACTAAAAGTACAAAAAATTAGCCAGACGTGGTGGTGCATGCCTATAATCCCAGCTACTCGGGAGGCTGAGATGGGAGAATTGCTTGAACCCAGGAGGAAGAGGTTGCAGTGAGCTGAGATAACACCACTGCACTCCAGCCTGGGCAACAGAATAAGACTCCATCTCAAAGAAAAGAAAATCAATGAAATAGAAAGCAGAAAAACAATAGAGAAAAACTGGCTTTTTGAGAAGATCAATAAAATTGGTAGACCTGTAACCTAACTGATCAGGAAAAAATGCAAAAGGCACAAATTACCAATGTCAGGAATGCGAAAGGTGACATCACTACATATTCTACAGATTTTAAAAAGGTAAGAAGTGAATATTTTGAAAAACTTTATGCCAGTAGATTTGATGACAAGTTAAATGAGCAGATTCATTAAAAGGCGCAAACCGTAAAATATTATTTAAGAGGAGATAAATAGCCAAAATAGCTTTATATTTGTTAAAGAAATTGAATTTTTGGTTGAAAACTTTCCCGCAAAGAAACCTCCAAGCCCAGATGCCTTCACTAGGGAATTCTCCCAAACATTTAAGGGAGGAATAATACAAAATCTACACAGTCTCTTCCAGAAAAAGGAAGAGATGAGGCTAATTCCCAAATCATTCTAGAGGCTAGTGTTACTCTGATACCAAAGCCAGACAGAGACATTACAGGGGAAAAAAAAAAAAAAGAGCAATATCTTTCATGAACATAGATGAAAATATTTGTAACAAAATTTTAATAAATCAAATCCATTGCTATATAGAAAGGATAATATATCATAACTAAATAGGGGCTTAAACCAAGAATACAAGATTAATTTAACATTAAAAACTCGCTGTAGTTTACATATAAAACACTAAAAAGGAAAAATATCTCAGTAGTAACAGAAAAATTATCTGACATCCATTCCTGATGAACTCTGTCAGCAAGTTCAGGATAGAAGGGAACTTGCTCAACCAAATAATGTTCATCTATTTGAAACCTGGAGCTAACATTAAACTGAGTAGTAAATGACTGAATACCTTCCTCCTAAAATCAAGAATAAGGCAAGGATGTCTGCTCTCACTAATTCTATTTAGGATTATAAGTATAGCCAATGTAACAAGACAAGAAAAATAAATAAAAGACACCCAGATTTGAAAATAGGGCATAAAACTGTTTTATTTGCAAAAAAAAATTATTGTGTATCTAGAAAATACAATTAAATCTACAAAAAAAACCTACTAAAACTAATAAAGGAATTTAAAAGATTGCAGGATGCAGTATCACCATATAAAAATCAATTATATTTCTATATACTAGCAACAAACATTCTGAAACTGAAGTTTCAAAAGCCATATCATTTAACAATAGCATCAAAACACATGAAATGTTTAGAGATAAATGTGACAGAAAGGTATACGACCAGTACACTGAACATTATAAAACATTGCTGAGAGAACTCAAAGAAAACCTAAATAAATGGAGAAATAAACAGATTAATGGAACAAAATAGAGGATCCAGAAATATATTCATTCATACATTATGGTCAATTGATTTTTGACAAAGGTCAAACATAATTCATTAGAGAAAAGATAATCTTTCAACAATTAGTGCCAGAACATTTGGATACCCATTTACCAAAAATAAAAATAAAAACTTAAATCGGTACTTCACACCATCTACATGAATTAATACAAAATGGGTCATAGACCAAAATATAAAACCTGAAACTGTAAAACTACTAGAAAACACATAGAAAATCTTTGTGATCTTTGATTAGACAAAGATTTCTTAGACAAAACACCAAAAAACCACAATCCATAAATGAGAAAAATATGGATTAATTGGACTTTGTCCAAATTAAGAATTTCTATTAATGTTAAGAAAATGCAAATATAAATCACAGACTTGGAGAAAATATTTGGAAATCACATATCTGGTAAGAACTTGTGTCCAGAATATATTAAAAAACTCTCAAAACTCACAAAGGAAATAACCAACAGAATCAAAATGTGACTTACAGAATGAGAGAAAATGTCAGCAAACTGTATATTTGATAAGGAGTTAATCCCCAAAGTATATAAGAAACCTCTACAACTCAATAGTTTAAAAAAAAAACCTGATAACTCAATTTTAAAAGTGGACTAAAGGCTTGAAAAGACATTTCTCTAAAAAAGACTTATAAATGGCCAACAGGTTTATCATCGGGGAAAAAAAATCAAAACCACAATGAGATATTACCTAACATCTGTCAAGAAGGCTGTTATCAAAAAAAATAAAACACAGTAAGTGTTGAGGAAGATGTAGAGAAACTGGAATCCTTACACACTGTTGGTGGAAATGCAAAATGATGCATCCACTGTAGCAAATAGTATGGAGGTCCCTCAAAAACTTAAATATAGAACTGCCATATGATTCAGCAATCAGCTGGATGTGGTGGCACATGCCTATAGTCCTAGCTACTTGGGAGGCTGAGGCAGGAGGATCCCTTGAGCCCTGGCGTTCAAGGTGGCAGTGAGCTATGATTTCACCACTGCACTCCTGCCTGGGCAACAGAGTAAGATCCTATCTCAAATAATAGTAAAAATAATAACAATAATAATAATGTGATCCAGCAATCCCACTTCTGGATATGTTTCCAGAAGTATTAAAATCAGGGCCAGGCATGGTGGTTCATGCCTGTAATCTCAACACTTTGGGAGGCCAAGGCAGAAGGATCACTGGAGCCCAAGAGTTTGAGACCAGCCTAGGCAACATAACAAGACACTCTTTCTACAAAAAATTAGGCAGGTGTGATGGCACAAGCCTGTAGTCTCAGCTACTTGGGAGGCTGAGGTGGGAGGATCTTTTGGGCCCAAGAGGTCAAGGTTGCAGTGAGCTATGATGATGCCACTGCACTCCAGCCTGGGTGACAGAACAAGACCCTACTTCCACAAAAAGAGAGAGAGAGAGAGAGAGAAAGAAAGATATCAAAGAGATATTAGCCGTCCTATGTTCATTGCAGCACCATTCACAATAGCTAAGATGTGGAAACAGTCTAAAAAGCTGTCAACAGCTGAATGGATTTACAAAAGTGGTGTATTCAGACAGTGGAATACTATTCAGCCTTTAAAAAGAAGGAAATTATGTAATTCACAACAGCATTGATGAACCTTGAGGACGTTATGCTGAGTTAAATAAGCCAGTTATAGAAAGACAAATATTGTATGATTCTGCTTATATGAGATACCTATAATAGCCAGATTGACAGAATCAAAGAGTGAGTGGTGGTTATCAGAGGCTGGGAGAGGGGGAAATGGGGAATTACTAGGCCACAGGCATAAAATTGCAGCCAAGAAAGTTGAATACGCTCTCACAATCTGTGGTACAACATGGCACTTATAGCCAATAATGCACATTTAAAAATTTGTTAAAAGGGCAGCTCTCATGGTAAGTGTTGTTACCACAATGTAATAATTTTTAAAAGAATTATCAGATCTCGATAATAAGAAAGGAAACAACTCAATTTTAAAATGGACAAAAGATTTGAACAGATACTTCACCAAAGAAGGTGTAGAGACGGCAAATATGCACATGAAAATATGCACAGAGTAATTCATCATTGACACAATGCAAATTAAAACTGCAATATCTTTGTTAGAACACCTACAATTTGAAAAACTGCTGGTGGGAATGTAAAATGGTACAACTACTTTGGAAAACCATTTGGCAGTTTCTTACAAAGTTAGTAGTTAACATACACCCACCATATAACCATCCATTCCATTCCTAGGTATTCACCCAAGGTAAATGGAAGCATTAAACTTGTGCAAGAATATTCATAGCAGATTTATATATTCCCCAAACTGGAAAATAAATGTCTATTAGCACTTTAACAGACAAACAAATTGTGGCATAACCATACAATTGAATACTCTTCAGTAATAGACAGGAATGAGTTCTTCATATGTGTAAAAATGTGGATGATACTCAAAATAATTATTCTGGGTAAAAGAAATCAGACAAAAAAGATTACATGCTGTTTTGTTCAATTTAGATAAAAGTCTAGAACATCTAATGTAATCTGCAGAGACAGATTGTTGGCTGCCTGTGGATGGGTTGGGTGGATGGTGGAGGGGCAGGACGTGAGGATGGGGGAATGATGAAGAGCATGAAATAACTCTTGAGGGTGATGGAAATGTTCATTATGTTTATGACGGCAATGGTTTTGCAGGTGTAACAAATGTTAAAACACATCAAACTATGTAATTTAAATATGTGTCACGTATTGTACATCAACTATACATCAACTATATTGTTCATCAACTATACATCAATACAGCACTAAAAGTAAGAATTAGGAGACCCTAAGGAAAGAAAAGAAATACTGTAGTGGTTACAACCAGGGAAGCATTACAGTGAAGTCTTGGGCTGACCTCTGGGCATTCAGCCTGGAGGAGAGAGGGTAAAGGGCTCTGAGAAAGAGGTGTCTGGGAAAGGGTAGGCTCCGAGCACTAACAGTACAGTTAAGAGGATGGAACACTCAAGGATTGTATAAAGGCACATCGTGAAAAGGAGAAGCAATTATAAACTATAAGGCGGGAAGTCAACTGAGTATCAGTATGTGCTCCAAATAGAAAACCAAACTAAAATTTGACATGATTTTTAAGAGCTGATGGAAAATCTAAAAATATAATCCATTTGGCCTTGATATCAGAACACTTCTCTAACAGTGGCCCACAGGTCCTGATACTGAACCTTTAGCCAAAAAATAAACAAGTAAATAAACCAAACCCATAATTCAAGCCTCCACTGGCCTGGCGGAGAAACATATTTACATAGTTGAGAGAAAGTAAATGCTACTTATTAGTTTTCAACTTTTCGAGACAACGTGTGAGCAAAGCATGAGTGGCTTGGCTGTAGTTCTGGCAGGCAAATGTTAAGAATCTCAACAATATCAGAGGAAACTTGTGAAAGCAAGAAGGAGAGGTACAGGAAAGCAGAGGGATGATGTTTTCATTTCACCTGAAGGGAAGTTGAAATACTCAACGAAAGATGAACAAGTTATAGGGGTATGTGTGTATCATTTCAAGTCACAAGAGTAACCAACAGCAGAATAATCTTCAGCACAGGAAAGAAGTTTGGAAGGAGCATTTGTGTGCATAAGCAGGAAGGGCTCGCAGAAGACCACTGCTTTTCCTCACAAATCCTTGCAGCCTACATGAGTCACTACCATCTGTCTCGTTAGTTTAGGAAAATTTAAAAGCATCAGGAGGTGACCCCTCAGACCAGTTACTCTGGTAGCAATGGGGATCTGAAGGATGTCAACTGTGGGAGACGGTGCTATCGCCATTTCCAAAAAGACTGCATTCATTACACTTGGCCCAAGGCAGACCCAGAGAGCCAGCCACATGGCAACTTCACATGCCCTCAGTCAGCCAGAGTAGAAGACACTCCTGAAGGCCACACAGGTCATTTCCCCTCTCCTGGTGTTGTGTACCTTTGCCCTCACACTATCCCCTAGGGTGGGTCCAGCCCCACCCACCATATCACTGCCTCCTTATATATGTCCCTAAATCCTGCCTCGACCACAAGTGCTTACCAAGGTGTATGCTTGTCTCCACATTACTGTAGGCATCGCAGACCCCCTCAGTGGTCATTGTCGCCTCCCTGCCCTTCCCACTCCTTTATATCCAGGAGTTCAGTCCAGAGCCCTCTCCCGACCCTTGCCTCAGGCCCTCAAGTGGCACAGAAAGGCAGACTCTGCACTAAAGCTTACTGTCTTTTCAGCCTTCTTGACTCGCCACCGCTGGGCCCTCCCCAACCTTGCATCTGGGTGCTGGAATGCGTTTCAGGTCCAGCTGCCTGTCATTTAAGTTTGGGGAGGGTGGCATTTGTTCCTTGGTAGTGAGATTGAGTTTCTATAAGCTAAGTAGATTTGGGGGGGAGGGGGAGGGTTACCTGTTAAAGTCATACAAACAAACAGCAGAATCTCAGTGTAGTAGTTCTTAAACATCAAACATCTGAGATTAAACAGCTGGGGTGGCGGCTATGTTGTTGTTTGGGACAAGAATAGGGTTTCTGTTGTACAAGCCCTTGAGAGAACAGTAAAAGGCTCTGTATTTCAGAATTTTGATATAATTGCTCTGTGCCTCTATTAGTTCTGCTGGAAAATTAATAAAAAACAGGATCTCCCTTAAAACCAGATACAACTTCCAAATGGATGCTTCCTGAACACATTACCAAAACAATGTTAATGTTGGCATTTCCTGATACATCAAATGTCATCCTCTTTTTTTGTCATCTCTTTAAAGTACCTTTTAAAAGCCTATTTTTGTTTTCAAAACCAGAAGATTACTTGCTTTTTTAAACCAGTTTGCTTATTTAATGACTCCGCTAATTCATCAACGTTAGAAACAAATACTCGAAGCTATTTTAAGCTGCAGTTTCAGTTGTGCTTGTTTTCCTGCGAGTTTAGCAAACCCATATGGTATGTAATGAAGCTCTTAAGCCAGAAAAGTGACATTTATGAATGACTATGATTTTTTAAACGCTGCCGACTTGAAGACACCTCTGCTCTCCTGCTTCTCTTTTCCAGAAGAGCTGACATGGAGTCACAGAGTGTTCATGCTACTGGGAACCACAGGCAGCATTAGCTGACGCCTATCCTATGCCTGGCTTAGAAACTGGTAAACAAAACAGAATATTTTTTCCCTGTCTTCTGCAGAATCCCAACCCAGGATTATTTGCAGTCATGCATCCTCTGACCTACGCAGAAACGTTGATAGATTACCATCTATGCTCTCACCCCAAGTACAAATTCACCAAAGAGTCTCACCACGGGTCCAGCATCCCTGTCACCCAAAAGCAGTTTCTCCATCACACGGTAATGTCATCACCAGGTTCACTGGCCGAGTGGCCCTGGGCTGCAGGGAGGGCAGGGGGCGAGGACAGGGTCACAGCTGGAATTGAGACAAGGGTTTGCCACCACAGCTGCAGAACAAGAATGATGATAACACTGACCCTCATACTGCCAGCCCTAAAAGGGTACGGGTGGAGACCCCACACTGCCTTGTCCTGACCACATGTGCCTCTCGGGCTCCTGCTGCCCTTTGTCAGCATTCCTCTGGAAGGCTGCACCTAATGTTCATGTGTTCCTAATTCAACCAGATAAAAACGGCCGCATGGTATGCACGACCCCTTGGTGTGACCTCCTCTCTCTTTGGCCCCAAATATAAAAACTAGAATGGACAAGGTGGTGGTGTGACACGTACAAAGAAGTGGCTGCTAATAATTACTTCCCACCCCGCCCCGCAGGGGACCTCCCTGACCTCCGACACCCCTTGAGAATTATCCTCAGCCCCTTCAAACTCAGTCAACCCTTAACTCGGATTATGATCTCTCTCCCCACTTCTACCAGCACACCCTTAACTGCCTCCTCTTCCTGTGTCACCTACTTGCCTTTCTGTTTTATGGACTTTGTGCAGTTACCCATGAGACCCTTTCCCTCATTCTCCTCATTTAACCAGCCCTGGGAGTCTCCAGTCTGCACTGGCACAACAGACAGATATGCAGACCTCCCTCCAGTCTAGCCCATTGCTGGCCGCTGCTGCAGTCAGCCCTCCCTCCGGAGAAATCTTCTTTAGGCACGAGTGGCTCAAAACCCCTCCATGGGTCCCGCTGCCTGCAGCAGCAGCTCCAAGCTTCAGCAAAGCACATGGGGATTGCTGTGGGGCTCACAGTGACTAAGTCCCTTTTAAGACTGAAAAATGGTTGACTAAAACAAAAGTCCTTCCGAAACTTTGCCCCACCAAACAGTTGCTTCCCATGTCGCACCCCTGTGCGGGCTTTTCTTCCAGGACATTATTCCCGGAATCATGCACTGGAAAAGCTTCCAGTCCCTGGTTCTCTCCTCCCTGCCGGACCCCTTCAACATGGAGACCACAAAGAGGTAAGCACGCTCATCCATTTATTCCCAAGTATGTGTGCCCCACAGATTACAGAAGCAATGATCCCAGAACGTTAAATGCCAATAATATGTCAAACCATGCTTCTAAAGCATGAGGGAAGTTTGGTAGGCGGAGAAATGTAATGATGTGTAACTGACTTTCATATTTGGAATTTATCTTGATTGAGGTACACTTTTTTGAAAAGTAATGTCCTAGGTGACTAACTGGCAATGCTTGAGTACAAGTAGGCAGCCAATCCATATAATTCAACTGAAATATTCATGGTGAATCTTTTTTAAATTCATAAATTGATGCCTGGGTGACAGAGAGATACTCCATCTCAAAACAAAAAGAAAAGAAAAATATTATAAATTGCCAAGGTTAGCCTTCCACACCCTCCATATCCAGTTCCAAAGGATCCACGGCCCTCTCGTGCCACAGGCTGGCATTCACTGGAAGCCCCACAGCCATCTCCACGCAGACAGATACACAGTCAGCAGACCAGAATATTGTTGAATGATGAAAGAAGACATTTAGAGTGACTACATTTTTGCTAATTTGCTTATATCTCTTCAAAACCTTATGATATCAAACAAGTAGACTAGTGCCTTTTCGTTAGACTCTGCCTGGCCAGTCGCTCACTCCTGAGCCCTTGAATTTGCTTCTTCAGTCCACTGTCCTTATAAATACAGCTAAATGAGTGACTGGTGAACAGACATGCCTGGTGTCCCAAAATGATTATCATCAGCTGTCAAACAAAGTTCCGATCCTGTAATCCAGAATGAGGCCTACCCCAAGGTGACAGAGGCCTGGCATGCCCCCAAGAGTGGCCAAGAAACCTAAGCTCTGCCACCAACCAAGATCAGCAGGTGATCTTTACACACCCCCAGCTCCCACTCGTGTAACCTGGATCTTCTGACTCAGAAACTCACCAGGGAGGCTACATGACCTCCGGGAGCCACGTGGCCTCAGCCATGCCCCTTGGCCAGCTTTTTGGGTCCAGTACTCTTCTCAGTAAGACAAGGGGATTGGACTTGTTGCAAAGGCCCTTCTCAGCACTGACATTTTAATTTTAGTAGGAGTGCAAGAGCTCACCCAACGTGCAGCCGTCCCATGTACACCACACATCCACCCACCCCTCCGTAGGGATTCAAGGAGATAGTTGGAATCCGGGTTGTGACTCCAGAACACTGAATTTGACTTCCTCCTTCATACTCTTCATTGAAAGTCTTCATTGGAAAGCTCTTCCTGAACTAAGCCAAATGCAGCTGCCCGTCCAGGCTTTCCCACGCGCCGTCCCCTTTGGGTCACTTCCTTAGGGCTTCTCTACTCCTCTCCTTTGCTTGAAGATTAGCATGCGGTAAACAGAAAACATCCAGCATAGGATTTGGGACATGACAGGAGCTCAAAAATATGATTCTTTCCAATTATTATACTTCATCCATTCCTTATCCACCCTGTTGCCATCCCAAAATCAGCATCCTTGTTCTACATTTTTAGCATATTTCTAGAACGTCAAATCTCCAGAACTGGCAAGAACAATGGCATCAAAGAAAGGAGAAAAGCTTTAGCATGGCAGAGACCTGCCTCCATTGTACACTGGCTGTATCACCAGCTGTGTCCTTGGGCGAGCTGTGTGCTAAAGAGGCCCTTCGAGCAATCGTCTCCTCCTCTCGGAGACAGAGGCAGTGATGGCATCCTCACATTTGTGTGTGTGTGAGGATGAAAGTGCAATGATCCTGTGAAGCTTCTGCCATCATCCCTGGTGCAGGCTTAGCAACTCCTCTCTCTTCTACCCTCCTTTCCTGCCTACTTAGCATCGCAGTCACTCTGTCACCACCAGATGGCGATAGTCCATCACCACAGTGACAGACTGCCTCATTTTGCTGCAGGGTGAGGATACTTCAGAACTGATCTACGCAGTCAGCAAATGGGGTTTGGGGACTGAATAAGAAAAATGAGGAATGGTGAGAAGTGGCGACCTGCTGAGCGTGTCCACTTGTTGTCAGCATGTAGGGTTCTTAAGAATCAAGAAAAAGCATCCAATTTTCTTTCCAAAGCAATGTCCTTGGAAAAAAAAAAAAAAACAAAAAACTCCCGAGGCTGTTCTTTCAACCAGCAGACAGAATGCAGTTACCTTGGTCTTGAATAACCATGAATTAAACATGAACTCTCCATGAATTAAAGAAAACTCTCAAACCATGAGTTGTTACTTTCAGCTTCTGTGCCTGAGTGCTCTGTTGGACCAGTTTGTTTCAAAATAAACTGCAGTTGCATAACAGCTCATAAAATCAAGAGAGGATTCTGTATTTCCTTAGCATGGATTCCCACTGGATGTAAGGCTGTAGGTCTTGTTTTTATTTCTGAAAACAAGTACAAAATAAGAAGTGTAATTCATTTTTTCAAGTTCTGTCTTAGTTCGTTTGGGCAACTATAATAAAATGCCATAGATATAATTTATGAACAACAGAAATTTATTTCTCTCACAGTTCTGGAGACTTTCCAGTCCAGAAATGGCAGAAAGGGGAAGGGAGTTCTCCGGCTTTTACTTTTTAAATGACATATACTATGTTCCACACTGGAGTGCAGTGGCATGATTATAGCTTACTGCAGCTTCAAACTCCTGGGTTCAAATGATTCTCCTTCCTCAAACTCCCAAGCAGCTGGGATTATAGGTGTGCATCACTATGCTCGGCTAATTTTATTTATTGTAGAGATAGGGTTTTGCTATGTTGTCCGGGCTGGTGTTCAACTCCTGGCCTCAAGCAATCCTCCCACCTCAGCCTCCCAAAGTGCTGGGATTACAGAAGTGAGCAATGGCTCCCAGCTTCTCAGGCCTCTTTTACAGGCACTAATGCTATTCATGGGTGCTCTACCCTTATGACCTAACCACCTCCCAAAAGCTCCATCTCCAAAAACCATCACATTGGGGGTTAGGTTCTTGTTATTTTTAATGTAAATAGGGATAGGGTCTTGCTTATGTTGCCCTGGCTGATCTTAAATTCCTGGCCTCAAGTGATCCTCCCACCTTGGCCTCCAAAAGTGTTAGGATTACAGGTATGAGCCACTGCACCTGGCCTGGGAGTTATGTTTCAACATGAATTTGGGGGCAACACAAAATTCAGCCCATAGCAACTTCCTACAAATGATATTCCAACTTTGCAGCCATGTTGCTTGAATAAATTAGCTCCTGTTACTTCTAAGGTTTCCCTTGTATCTTTGGCCCTGACAGCTGTTTGTTGTTAAACCCTGCAATATACTTATTTAGTGTTTATTTATTCCAAGTCAGTTTTGTATTTGTAATAACTGAAGCAGTTAATTTATTTATTTGCTCTTCAGTAAATTCAGAGAGAATTTGTTAACTCTCTATGGACTTCCGTAAAATCTGAGCGCCAGTGACAACTGAGGATAATTATCTGTACCAGTAGTTTCCAGACTTTCCGATTTCATAGATGAGCAAAATGCCCAGAAGAACTTTGGAAACTGCCTTGGGTTTTTCAGGGTTTTACTTTATTAAGTAAAGACATTAAAATTAAAGCAACAGCCGGGCACAGTGGCTCATGCCTATAATCCCAGCACTTTGGGAGGCTGAGGCAGGAGGATCATTTGAGGTCAGGAGTTCATGACCAGCCTAAGCAACATGGTGAAACCTCATCTCTACTAAAAATACAAAAATTAGCCAGGTATGATTGTGGGCACCTGTAATCCTAGCAACTCAGGAGACTGAGGCAGGAGAATCGATTCAACCCAGGAGGCAGAGGTTGCAGTGAGCAGAGATTATGCCACTGCACTCCAGCCTAGGTAACAAAGTGAGACTCCATCTCAAAAGAAAATAATTTAAAATTTTAAAAATAAAACAAAGCAAAACAAATTTTGAAATACCCAACCACCATCTACTGTCATCACCATTTCAACTTTAAATGAATATATTAACACACAAAAAAAGTGAGAGGAATATGATCTCAGAATTTTAAAACTGGGTAAGTTTTGCTTCATGAGAAACTCCTGGTTGTGGCCATTCCATTGTCCTAGACCTGGTCCCTGGCGAGTGGCCCAGACCCTGAACTTGTCAGTCCCTCTTCTTAGTGGGAATTCCCTCTGACTACACACATTCTAATGTAAAGTTTGGTAGAATTTTCTAATAGAACCTGGATTACCTGTCATGAAGTCAGTTACTAATAGGGCCAACCTCTGTCTCAGGGCCCAGCTTCCTTTTGGTGGAAAATGGGATTAAAGGCCAAAATCTGGGTGCTATGTGTACACATTGCTACTGGGGGAATTTTGTTTCTTGGCCTGTTCAGCAGACAAAGTCAGGGATACACACAAATACACACACACACACACAGAGTGTACACACAAAGATATATGCAACATACATATATATGTAATGTATATGCATATAAACACACATATACTCATACATATCCATATTTTAGAAACCATGAATTCACACCAGTACCTACAGTTCCAGTCCATATCCATGGAGTCATTGCTTGCTTTCTGCCATTCCATATTTGTATGTCCTTTATTCCACTGTGGGAACCTGGGCTTCTAATACATTTACTTACTCAACTTTATAATACATCAAAAATCATTTCAGAATTGATTGATCCATAGCCACTTTTATTAAACATGCAAAATAAGTTCGATTTGTTTGCAGGTCTCCCCTACCCCCTTCCACCCAAGTCTGTAGGTATGTAGTCAAATACTGTAAGTTACTGGGCGATTTCTTTTTCTTTTCTCTCTTCTCACCCCTTTAGCTCGCTCGTGCTCTCTCTCTCTCTCTCTCTCATCTTTCTTTCCTTCCAATGTGGTTATGGAATTTCCGTGAAATATTATTATTTATTTCAGTTTGTTTTCAGTCTTTGTTTTTTATTTCACTTTCTTATCAATTTAATTTTATTTTTTCAATATGTTGAACATTAACATGTTTTCCAAACTCAAACTACATAAAAGTCATACTCAGAGAAGTGTCATTCCCTCCAGCCCCTGGCAGGTAGCCAGCTTGGTCTTCTAACATATCCTTCCTGTGTTTCTCTTTGTAATGGTAAGCAGAATATTTTTTTTTTCTTATTTTCCCCTGCTTTCTTATAAAAACAGTGGCATTCTAGATATGCTTTTCTGCATTTTTTTCCACTTAATAATATCTCCAGAAAGTCACTCTATATCAGCTCACAGATGCTTTCCTCATTGTTTTCCCATTAGTCAGAACGATGGGGCTATAATTTTTTTTTCAGCCAGTCTTCATAGTTGGCAAGCAGGTGCATTTTTGCACAATAACAAAGATAAGAATCTTATCTCAAAGACAAATATGTACACACAAAGGAGCTGTCAGTTAATCCCTGCTTTCCATTCCTGCCTCCCGCCCTACCTTCAGTCTCAGCCTTTCCAGCATCTGTGAGGAGGTCTGTTTCCTTCCAAATGTGCTCCAGGCCCTGCCGTTCTTCACTGTTTTTCATGAGACAGCATTCTCCAGGCTTCCAGAAATGTAGTCCAGAAAATGATTGAAAACTTTCATCCACTGATGTCTTTCCTCCTGTTCTCTTTGCTGATGTATGTTCAGTTTTTATTCCTTCTGTATCATCTGAAATGTGTGCGTGGAAGGAGTCGAGACCCCAGAAAAAGTGTTCATTCAATCCACTTGAAACAAAAGTCTGCTACCAAGTTTTAAAATAACAGTATATTTTTTCACCCCATCTCAATTCCTTTAACGTTCTCAATATCCAGGAATTTTTAAATAAAGCTCTAAAGTTACAATACTCAACAATGCATAGGGAGGTGGGGAGGAAGATATGAAATGGAATAGAATGTCTAAGAAGGAATATAAAGGAGGGAGGAAAATCCTAGGACCAGAAGTAACTATCTGTATTAGCCTGTCCTTGCATTGCTATAAAGAAATACCTGAGATTGAGTATGTATTTTAAAAAAAAAAGAGGTTTAATTGGCTCACGATTCTGTAGGCTGTACAGGAAGCATGGTGGCTTCTGCCTGGCTTCTGGGGAGGCCTCGGGAAGCTTACAATCATGGCGGAAGGAACAGCGGGAGCCAGCACCTCACATGGCCAGAGCAGAAGGAAGAGTGCAGGGGAGGTGCCACACACTTTTAAACAACCAGATCTCACGATAACTGACTCACTCACTGTCATGAGAACAGTACCGAGGGGATGGTGCTAACCCGTTCCCCAGCACTCCAGCCCCATGATCCATTCACCTCCCACCAGGCCCCACCTCTAACACTGGGGATTACCATTCAACATGAGATGTGGTGGGAGCACAGATCCGAACCATATCAGTATCTAACTACACCCACCCCAGAAAATAATACAACTTTAGACACTACAAACTGAAAAATTGTATGATTCTCTTTTTAAACTCCAGGATATGTCATACTTGGCGACATTCTCCCAGGTTTGACTGGGGCCTATTGCATCCCCTGCCTTTGCCTCTGGAAACCATAAATGGCTTTTCAAGAGTGAGGGAGGACAGAGTAGCAGAGGCCTCACCAGTGGTAAAATAAAAATCCTTTAGAAAATGATGTAAAGACCACAGGACTTCCATGTGACTCTCTGTCTTTGACTACTTGTGTGGTTTTTCCACAGCTGTGACTCCTTCAATTCATTTATGCTTCCAATAGAAGTCCCTGCCATTCTTGATGCCTTACCAGAAGAAGACAGACTAGAAACACTTGAAAGGTATTTTCTTTTACCTTTGTCCTCTAATGCAATCTGTTTTTCAAAAATACGTGAGGTACTGTAAAGACCTTCAGAAGAGCTCAGAGTTCCTGAGCTTGCAACTCAGACAAGAAGATAAAACTAATGCCCATTCATACCTCCACCCAGGTAAGATGTTAAATTCGTGGTGGAGAACTGACAGTCTCTAAACTCTACGACTTACTCATCTTCAGCTGTTCCAGGAGCTCAAGGGAGAGGTGATCTGAGGTGGCGCTAAATGGCCTTAGAAGGCTTCAGTGGTCACATGGACTTGCGTTAGTATGTGAAAGATGGGTAGGGCTTGGATGGGCATGAAGAAATCCAGTCCAGCGGCCAGGCGCGGTGGCTCACGGCTGTAATCCCAGCACTTTGGGAGGCTGAGTCAGGCAGGTCACGAGGTCAGGAGTTTGAGACCAGCCTGGCCAACACAGTGAAACCCTGCCTCTACTAAAAATACAAAAATAAGCTGGGCGTGATGGCATGCACCTGTAGTCCCAGCTACTCGGGAGGCTGAGGCAGGAGAATCACTTGAACCTGGGAAGCAGAGGTTGCAGTGAGCCGAGACAATGCCATTGCACTCCAGCCTGGGTGACAGAGTGATACTCAGTCTCAAAAAAGAAACAAGTCCAGAAGCAAGGTCCTTACATTTTATTTTACTGATCAGCATCCAACAGCCAATGAAAATGGTCTTGAATCCAATATCGCTATGCTCATTTATACCTGATGGCTACAGACCCAGCAGCAGAGCTACGAACGGGAAACCTGAGTCAAGCAGAGCCCATGCCCTTGTTCCAGGGCAGCTTCTCCACTGTGAGCAGTACAGCACACGGCATTCGCATGTCCAGCTCACACGCGTTTCCAGCTGGCTCACCTGGCATTGCCCCATTTGCAAATGCCTCTAGATCTGAGTCATTACTTTCTCCTTTTTAAAAATATACTTAGCTACTTATTATATCACCACATAATTTCAGGAAGAAAATTAGAAGTTCCATATGTTTTAAAGCAGGTACTTTCTACCAGGCAAAAGTAAAATTCATTTAAGTTTTCTAGTTTAATTAACCAACATAGAATAAAGTTGTATACAAACTCATCTCTCGTTAAAATTAGATTCCATTAGAAGATTATAGAGCACCCGAGATGTTGTATAGAATAGTGTGATGAAGGTCTAGTTGGTGGGTTCAACACCACCACCCCCAACCACTCACTCACAGTACGCCTTGGGCAAGTGACTTCACCTCTCAGTGCCCCAGTGTCCTCATCTTCAAAATGGAATGATCCCAGGACCCATCTCATGGGTGGCTATGAAAAGCAAATGAATTAATACATGTCAAATGTTTAGTTCAGTGCCTCATACATAGTAAGGTTTTGATAATTAGATATACTCCCATTAATGACCCTGGTATTCCAATCCCCTAGCCCAGCATCTGACACTTGGTAGGCAAGCAACAGCTCACTTTAGAATAAAGTTGTACCACCCAGCATAAGAATAAGTGAAACTACATAGTTAGATTTCCAAAATAGCAGATGAAGAGGTATTCATGTCCCAAGAGGTTTTCCTCCATCCATATTATATCTCAAGTATAGAAGATGAATAAATATTTCTGATATTTTTAAATTTTGATTTTTCATGTCTTTGGGGATGTAAAGGAATACTTGGATTTGCTGCTGTATCTGTGACAGCAGAGTTGGGGATTAGCACAAAGAGGGTCACCAGCCCTGCATGACAAGAGCTCCGGCACATTAGGAAGACTCAGTCCCAGAGTTCCTTCCTACCCACTATTTACTGAACTCGTATTACTGAAGACCCATTTCTTTAGCTTTGGGCTTTGTTTCAAGTACCTCTAGGGAGGGAACATTTTGAGTCTCACTTATAACTCAGTATAAATTCACCAGAACCTTTTGAGAGTTCAGGTTGAGGCGCAGTGGCAGAAGAGGTGATGGGAATGAGAAGATTCCTGGTCCAGGGAGGAGGCCCTGGAAAACACAAGGAGGGGACGGGGGAAAAGCTGGAAACACAAACAGCCAGCTAAGCTGCTTTACCAAAAGCCAGATGCTCCCGCGTGCTTCTGTTTGACTGGCGTGAAGTACTGGCATGAAAGTTCTGGACTCTGGTCACTGTTCAGCCCAAGTGCCCAGCCCTGCGCCTGCCTGATCGTCCTGCATTTGGTCTGACTCCTGTGCTGGTAGCAGTTATTTGGGATTGCGTTGCCTTGAAGTGAGTGGAGGAAGTGTTCTGAAGTATGGCCATATTTCTGTGGCGAGATGGATGTCTTCATTTTTATTTGAGATGTGGCTCATGAATGAATTGTGCCTGTACATGGTCTTTGCTTTCTCACTTTGCAAATGAAGCTCTCAGTATTTAACTCCCGTCACTTATCAAAATATTATAGAAACTACAGACGGTACCTGGTTTGACTTATGATTTTTCAATTTTACAGTAGCATGAAAGTGACTCTCATTCAGTGTACTCCTTGACTTATGGTGGGGTTCTGTCCAGATAAACCCATTATGAGTTGAAAATATCATGAGTCAAAAATGCGCTTTCAACTCGTGATATTTTCAACTTATGATGGGTCCAAAGAGACCTAACCTCATTGTAAGTCAGGGAGCATCCATATTTATGAATATATTTTTCTGACTGTTTCTTTGACATCTGCAAAGGGTCTTAGGTCTAGTTTAGTGAGACAGAACACAAGGACAGTAAGTCAGGCAAAGCAGATACATGACTCACGGAGAGGCAGCAAAAATAAACAGAAGCCTAGGATCCAGGTTGAGCCCACCCACCGAGGCTTAGGAAAGGTGCCCAGGGCAGATGTGTCCCACATTGCATCACAGCTGAGGGACCCCAAAAGTGCTTTACTTTGGGTTTCATTCCCTGAGTGTCACAGGGATCGCTGAGCTTAAGCATTGCAGAACATTCTGTTCTGGGAGGAACAAGGACACAGCCCTGTCGTTTACCTCAGGATGTTGCATTCTCAGTACATCCCGTTCAAGAATTGCAAGCCAGAGAGGGAACAGCTGGGTTGACCAAGGCCACCTGAGGACCTGGCCTCCCGTAGCAACCCTGCCAATCTCCACTCATTTTGAACAATGAAAGCATTGTTCAAAAATGCTTTCATTCTTAACATATCCAAACTTTTGCATTCTAAATTACGCCATGGTTTTGATAAAGCAAAGAAATCCTGATAACGCAAGCACTGATAGCAAAATATCACTGTCATGGTCAGACTAGCATCACTGCCTGCCTGCTCAGGATTGCAGGAAATGGTTTATTACACACCGGAATATGGCATCTTCCATACCAAATATACTCAAAAATAACTAATTGTTGATTACTATTTCTATTTTTTCTTTTATAAACACATACTATATTGATAGTTTAAGTACATTTTTACAAGTGAGCAATCAGTTAGTGGAATCTTTAAACACCTTAAATAGGCAAATAAGACCTACTCACACGCAGCGATACTTGACGACAGCTGAGCTTCTAGACCTTGGACTCCAGGTCGGAAAAGGAATGCTGAAGTGCCATCTACTCAAATCACTGCATGATGGCATTTCTTGAGAGTGCTGCAGCCGGAGGGGATGATCCACATTTGCTTCAGCTTCTTTCCGGTCAGGCCCACTGGAGAGATGTTCAGCAGATCCAAACATACCCAGCTCCTCTATTCAGCACTGATGTGCACACTGTTTTGACTCAATTTCCTCATCTTTGAAATGGGAATAGTTGTACCTACTTCATAGAGGGCCGTCAGAATTAAAGGAGATGCTGATGCTGATGAGGAGAATCATAATTATAATAACTAATACTCGCTGAACATTAAATGTGTGCCAGGGGGTACTTTGCAAACAGTCTCATTTAATCCTTATGATGAGCTCTTATTATTATGCCCACCTTTGAGATAAGGAAACTGCTAATGGGAAGATAATGTTTGCAAAGCACCAGAGTAGTGATATGCATACAGCAGCTACTCAGTAAATATGAGCTTTCGATCTAATGAGGCCAGAACAACTTTTGCAGATTTCAAGGGTATTTTTCTTAATAGAAAATTGCCATGTCCACCTGCTTTTACATATATCTCTGCTGAGTGAAGTGCCCGTTTGTAATTCCAGACTTTAAAGCATTTGTTGCCCTTTGTTGATCTTGGAAGCATTTCTCTACTTGAGTGTGGTGGAGATGGGTGCTGTCAAAAAATTTGTTTTCCTGTTCTGAAGTCCTAGAATCATTGAAACTAGAGGTTAAGTTTCCCAGCCTCCCTTGCAGTTAAGTTGTCCATTTTACTAAATGGACATGTTATAATGGAATTATAATGGAATGTTAGCATCTGTAGTTTCTGTAATATTTTGATATTATAGAAATGTCCCATGGAATGTTAGCAGACAAGATATAGTCCACTACTGAGGTCAGCTGTTAACAGAGTGGGTATGTCTCCTGCACACCCTCCCTCCCTGCTTTGCCCCAGTGGAAACCCAAACATGCAGTGGTCCGGCTTGAACCATCAAACAACAAAGCTCTAGACCAGAGGTCAGCAAACTATGTGGCGAACCACCTACGTTTGTAAATAAAGTATTATTGCAACACAACCACACCCATTCACTTATGTGTTTTTCTATGATTCCTCTCTTGCTACAACAGCAAGAAAAAAATTGTGCAATTGTAACAAAGACCATATCACCCATAAAGTCGATAGAAAAAGTTTACTAACTCCTGCTGTAAGGGATAGCAGACCACAAAATGATGGAAAAAAAAAAAAAAAACTAGACTATTTAGAAATATATTGTTTAATTTTAAAGCCACTGTGGGCTTTCTAGTTATCTTCTTTGCTATTGATTTCCATTCTAATTCCATCGTGGTTGGAGAACATAGTCTGAATAATTTCAGTCTTTTGAAATCTTTCAGGCTTTCTTTTATAGCCCAAGATATGGTCAATTTCGGTAAATGCTCCATGTGCACTGGAAAAGAATATGAATTCTGTAACCCCCGTTTTTTTGAATTACTATTTATTCTCTGATTATAAATAACTACCATTGCACGTACCATTGTTTGTTGGTGGAAAGCAATTTATCAGCCTTATGCTTCTTTTAATGTAAACAACAAAAGTAGATGGAACTAAACTTAAATACCACAAGAACTGCATAACTCCTAAATGATCACAATATTTCATTCTATTTTTATATTGGGAAGGAAAAGCAGGTCCCACTAAACATCTTATTACTTTGCAGTGAGCTCTGTGAGCAAAATATAGAAGTTATGTTGACTCCAGAAATGATCAAAGTGGAATTTCCTATGCTGAACTGCAAGGACATCAGGAAGGAGAAGTAAGTGGAAGCTTTTTTACACTTTATTAAAAGGTAACCTCGGATGAAATTTTTTCTGCATAAAGTACAAAATTATCATGTTGTCTGAGTCTAAATAGCTCAATCTTTGAAAGAGATACATTTCTGGTGTTTCATATATTTAGATGTACATTTTATTTTAGGCACAATTACACTCCCTGATATCTTGTTAGCAAGGAAGCCTTTAAAAACTGAAATCAATTTTTCCATGTGCTTATCAACCAATTTCAGGGATATGTTTGTTTCTTATATTAATAAGAAACAAATATGTTTGTTTCTT